>NW_028168978.1:5000-85000 GCF_963971535.1 Notolepis coatsorum | reverse complement strand
AAGATTTCAACTCTACGATGATCGCCCAACGGCGCACGGAGACTGGGGTGAGTTTCAGTTTGTAACGTTACCGTCTTCGATACTAACTGCTATTATCAACATTTGACCCACATTAGATGATTGGTATAACGCTGCCCACGGAATTATAAACGCCCCCTAGCCCATCCGGTCAACATCAGATGACGTGTAGTAACTTCTAGAAGTACGTCTAGTTGGAATTTTTTATATCGCGCTGATTGCCATAAAACTGTATTGCATCATCAATATAATGCATTTGGGGCTATAGATCACGTTCTGGAGAAAGCTGCAGAAAGAGATGAAAACATACTTATACATTAGACCATACTTTACTATGAATATGTGAATGAAAAAGTTTAACATTGCTACACAATGAACAATACATATAGGACTTTGAATGGGCCCTAATAATGGCAATGTAGCAATAGAATTTAAAAAGTTATAGCCCTGCAAAGAAGGGGTACTTCTCCATAGACAAATAGAGCTGGCAATCTATGGTATATCATGAATTTAACCCAAGGCAACCAAAGTGTTAAAAAAGAAAATAATTTTTTTTTATTATATCTTTTTTGGACAATTAATCATTGTTACATGAAAATATGTTTGCACCAGATTTAGCAGAAGCTAATTTCCATCTGTAGTCTATCCAGCTGCTAACTGTATTTGAGTGAGTTAAGTCTTGGTGTTATGGTAGACTCAGACCTAAGCTTTAAATCACAATCAACAAGTTGACAAAAACATAATTCTTCCACCTTAGAAACATAGCTAAAATACGGCCATTTATAAATCAAAAGGACGCTGAAAACCAGATCCATGCCTTTATCTCAAGACGACTCGACTACTGTAATGCACTCCTTACCGGCCTCCCGAAAAAATACGATGATAACTATTTTATTGCAATGCACTATTGCATTATTTTATTCTATTTTACTAACTATTTTATTGCATTGCACTATTTTACTTTGTATCAGTGATAATCAAACCGTAAACAAAGACGCCTATTAACACTTTCAGCGCCAGATGGCGCTGTTTACTGTTACTGTTGAAAGGCCAGCGCCTTTTAACATGGGGATACGTGGCTGTGTTTGCAGGCCTAAAGCTATATTATATATTATAGCTATGGATCTAATAATATAGTCGATTGTCATTGAGTTTTTTCCGGTCAAGATGCAAAAAACAGATCATTTTTCCATCCATACATTTCCGTTTTATACCGTCGTGAATATGAGTGTAGTTTCAGGGTGGTCTGGTGTCATTTCCAAAATGCTTCGTAATGGCCGGCAACGTGTATTCTAGTAACCGCGTTATCGTTTCTTCCCTGGACTAGCTACTGTTCTCAAATCAAATTTAGATTATCGGTATTATATTGCCTCCGTGCCTTGATCGCAACCAACGAAACACGGCACACACACACACACGCCCCGATCAGCATGAAGGCATTTTTGGATCAACGCAATATTGATACCATATAGTCCTTACCTTGACCAGGATCTGTCCCGAAAAGAATATTCCAATTATCTGATCGCCATTCCAAGTACTGATGTCAATCAAGGTGCCAACGTAATCCAGCATTGAACATGAACCCGACCCTCGTCGATGCATGCGTTATAAGCGTTTGGCTTGACCGAGTAGTTAGACCCCGCCCGCAGGCCACAGCTCGGCCCAGACACCAAGCGTGTGTGTGCGTGTGCGTGTGCCTGCGTGCGAGCGTGCGCAAACGCTGGTCTTTGGAAAGACCAGATGAGGTCAGAAGAGTTTGTTAGTATTTACTGAGGAAGGCCAGATAATATTTAAACTTAAAAAATAATTATACATTTACATTTTGTCATTTAGCTGACACTTTTATCCAAAGCAACTTGGTATGATTAATCTGAGCTATTGTTAATAAAGGTCAGATATGTTTTATATGTTATAGCATGAGCCAGCTCTATTGTAATTTATTTTAAATGATAATACAATCTTGAATCTTGATTACTCTCTTGACTATGTTCCTTTATCCTTAGTTGGTTATAAGATCCCACAAGTTTCAAGTTTGCTTTTATTTGTCACATATAAAGTACATGTACATCACAGTTAAATGCTTGGTTCTGTATGAACCCCTGATAATGTGTTTGTGGATGTGTGTAGAATGGTTGGGTTAGTGTTGCAGAGTCATTGAGTCCTGATGGCCTGGGGATAGAAGCGGGGTCACACAAAGCCAATGGCTGCTCTCAGACTGGAAGGTGTTAAGTGGGGGGCTTTCTGGGTAAAGTAGTCATTATGCATACAGTAGCAAGAGAAATGGCTCTCTGGAGTAAATAGTGTGTTATCAGCATGATTCATAAGACATATATTGAAAAGTATCCGCCCGATTTGTACGCCAAGTGATGGCTTATTTTGAAGGTATGAACCTGTACTTTCATATCATGTAAAAATAAATGTGTACAGTACGCTGTGTGAAGCTCCCTCTAAAGGACCCAGAGTCTGTGCCTGGTCATATCTTAGTTTTGAAACATTGTGAAGGTTGATCTGCAAAAATACAGTGCTAGGCCGACAGACAAGGGCAAAGTACCGCAAAATGCACACACGTGCGTGAGGGCCCGACAGGCCGTCTGATGTGGCCCAATCAGTGATCCAAACACAAACAAAAGACAAAACAGCAACGGAACCATGTTTTTCTTTTCTAGTGGTTGATCGATTCAGCTCTTGATACAAGGACTACACAACAAGGTAAATATGGGTTTAATAATGATAATACATCCACAGAGCTTTTAGTGTAAGGTGCGGAATAAAAGTATTGATTCCCCCATGTATTGTTTACATCAGCGGTTCTCAAACTACGGGTTGCGACCCAAAGTGGGATCACGGGTAGGTGACAGTGGGGTCGCGCATTGGCAAAAAAAGAAAACTCAGATAGAGTTTTCCACCCGGCAGCTGTGTGTATTTTCCATGTCTTGCCCCTTCATCAATGGAGGCCGACACACGTATTCCAATACACATCTCACTACACCCTGCACATATATAATCGCGGGAGAGGGGTCTGGTCTTTTGTGTGTAACCTGGCGTCGCAATGGATAGGTTTGTTGTCAGAAGCATTGCTGGTTGGCCGCGATGAAATGGGCTCTGCCTCTGTGCATAACCAGCTGCTATACCACACTGAAGTGAGGTGGCTATCTCGAGGCAGTATTCGCCTTTGTTAACTTGGAGAAGAAGCGCGGATTTTCCTTGCAGACAAAAACAACACATTGGCAGAGAAATGTGCTGATAATGAGCTGGAAACTCCGTTAGTGGCACTCCAGGATAATCAGCCGAGATTTGGGGGTATTTACTCAGCTTGATGGCTTTTTGTAGAAACAGAATGCAGGAGGCGCTCAATGATCTTTCGTGTGACGAGCTACTGAAAGTCAAGTTCACTGGACAGGCCCTCGCAAAGTTCTGGATATCAGTCCGGAACGAGTACCCAGTGTTGTGTAATGTTGCGCTGATAAAGCGTGTCCCCTTTGCATCAACCTCTGTGAGGGCGGATTTTCAGAGTAGAAGTGGATCTCTGCCAAAGCGCACGTGAGCGCATTTTCTTTTCATGTTCTGGCAAAATATTTTGGCTAAATATGCCTCGTTTTATAAATGTGTATACAGAAACAATTCCATTGCTTTTGTTGATAATATTCATTCATTTCATTGATAACATAGTGCTGTAATTTCATCTTATAAACAACGTGTGCTTTTATTTTGATATTCCTTATTTCCACGTTGAAATTACGCAATACGCAAAAATAATCCTAAATAAAATGCGGTTGTGGTATCAAAAAGTTTTTTTGTAGCCCCTCCCTACTTCCCATTTCCCCTATGTGGAACGCACCTGATTGGATAAATGCTGGTGCTCTAGAGCGACATCTAGTGGCTCTGAATGTTGTCTATAGCACCTTTAATATGGTAAAAGAAAACATGGGGATATCTATTTACGGTTTAATCAGCCGATTATCATTTAATGACAACCATGACCAATGGGCTGTGGCATTGGGCCTTATTGGTTGGCAACACACCTCATCACGAGAACACTATGATCAATCCTTGTGTGAAGGAAACTTGTAACATTAACCAGCTCCCCACTTATACTGGCTGACAGTTCTGCCACTAATACATGTTTTTTGTTCTAAAGCTGCCAAGAAATTCCCTGGCAATTGTTAAACATATACAACAGCTCTCCTTGTAATAAGAAACCTGCTGTAAGCCATACACCCCAGTCAAATCCCTGAGCACACACACACACACACACACACACACACACACACACACACACACACACACACATATACACATATTCATGCACACATATGCTGGGTAGGGGTGTAAATATTTGACCCCACAACGATTCGATTCGATTACGATTCTTCAGGCAACGATTCAATGCATCATGAAATCTCGTACAGTAATTTGACCACGATTTGATTCGATGTGATTCGATACATTTTCGATCAGTTAATTCCCCCCAAAAATGTTTATACACAAATGTGGCTGGGGGAACTGACTCACTCAGCATGAATGGACTAGTCACTATAGGTCAATAAAAACAATACACCAATCTTTAACTCATTCAGCGCCATGCCCGAGTATAGTCAGGTTAATCTCACCAGCGGTTGAGCGCCATACCCGAGTATAGTCGGGTTTTGATCCGTTGATCTTTTTCCTTTGATCCCCGTTCTACACAGTCCCCCAGAGCCTCCTGGCATAACGTTGGAATTGCAATGACGATTGAAATCCGCCAGGTGGCAGTATCACCTACCTTATGAACATGGGCCAGCTATTACAGACCCCACAGCCAGCGCCCACAGCCCCCAAAACAACTAGGTACTCTTTGCGAGCAGCAGCAAGCAGAACACATTCGAGAATCGCGATCGCCTAGAGCGAACTATTGGATATTATGAAAAAGACAAAATGGATTATATGGATGATGATTATGGACGATAAGGTGCGTTTGTTGGACTAAGCACTACTGGTAAAACGTAAAACTATAATCAAATCGACCTATTCGGCTCCATGGTATAGTCTGACCCAAGCACACAATAGTAACCTGGCTGCAATGGCGAGCGAACTATTGGATATATGAAGAAGACAAAATGGATTATGGATGATGATTATGGATGATAAGGTGCGTTTCCACCAAACTATGATGTTGGACTATGTTGGACCAAGCACTACTGGTTCAACGTAAAACTGTAACGTTCTGGGTTTCTGTCCTACCTTAGGACTAGGAACCCTACCCAGATAGCAAAAGGTGTTAATTCAATGTTGATTTATGGTCACAATGCTTGATTTTTGGTTAAGGTCGACGATTGATGTTGAATCACCCATTAACCGCTAAAGCAATTGACTAATGTCGAAAACATATCATTGAATCAATATTGTTTTGTGGTTGCATTTTAATGATTGAAATGCCAATATCTAATAAATGTTGAATCAACGTATGGCTGCTGCTCAACGTATGCTGTCGTCATTGTCTCATCACCCAGACTGCACTGCACTTGTGCCCCGCCTCCCAGAATGCACCTGTGCGGCAGCTTCCTGGCAGCTAGCTACCTCATGTCTCCATTGTCTCTCTGCATGGTGAGTACTGCATGGCAATAATGTTGATTATGTTGTATGTTGTATGTTGTATGTATGCTTTCGATTGCAAACGCCAGTGGAGTAGTGCCGTGTTCGTTTTTACATGGTAGAGAATATTATATTAATTATGCATGCCTGCTAGCTGAAGCTAATTTAGCTAGTAGCGTTAGCAGTTAGCTATAATGTTTCTTGATTTTGGTGTTTAGTGATATCCACCTGTTGCATATAAGAATATAAGAGGCCAGGTATCAACGTTAGCTCCCGGAACGATAGCCAGTTAGTTAGCACCAGCCAGGTATCAACGTTAGTTCCCGGAACGATAGCCAGTCAGCCAGCACCAGCCAGGTATCAACGTTAGCTCCCGGCTAACTGGCTATCGTGGCAACATTGAATTAACGTTTTTAAAATCAAACGTTTTCAAGTATTATTATCACTACTATGTCACAAATACATGTAGAATGTAAAACGTTAGGTTGGCAATAGTTTAGCAATAGGTTAAAAGTGAGTTTATATCATTTTAAGTTTTTTTTTCAACTCGCGTTTTTGACCCGGAAGCGGAAATGAAAATGTTGAACGATTAGAATTGGAATCTTTTTGTGGCCATTTTCAAGAGGACCTCGCTAGCTATCTGCCAGTGTTGAAATTTCACCAAACTACACTTCCTGTGGTCCGCTATGGTCGTTCAAAGTTCGGCGTTCTGAATGAAACATATCAATAATTGTTATGATTCGCGATAATAAGCTACTAAAGGTAACGTTTTTGACAAATATTGAAACGCAGTCAGTTTCTCCACACTATTGTAATCATGTAGGAATAATTAGATCTGAAATTAGTTACAAAATGATTACACTGTGGGAGAAATAAAAAAGTACAGTCGATTACATTAAATATCAGTATATGTTATTATGCACGCTTGATGATACTATATCCAAATTGAACTCGGCCATTTGAAAGATACTATATGTATATATATATAAATGTGCGAATTGGCTATAATAAGGTAATGTATAAGCATATATTCTATATTCTATAATAATATTTCAAATTGCATTGGTCCGGATGGGAGAATTCAGTGCTGTATATACAAAACCTTCAATTTGATCATATTCCCTTTATTAATGTCCTTAGATCTTTTGTACACATGATCTCAAGAGGGTACTGAATGAGCTCAGTGGCAGTTTATATTATTATTATATTATTTCATATTACAGTGACATTCATACAGTATCCTTTGATTTCACATAATTTAATTATTATTTCACAATAAAATGCTGTAATCAAAATCCTCTGTAATATCACATCAGATTTTGTAATCTCACAATAACATAGCAATATTTCACATTTAATTATTATTTCACAATAATAGTAATCAAAATCGAAAGACCATTTGCATATTATTGGTATCTAGGGACATCTATGGACCTCAGGGAATGTATTCACATTGTCAGAAATATTGTGTCTATTGCTTATTTTTATAACGTGATTTTTTTCTGTGGCTTATCTAAATACTAATTTGATGCTATGACTATGTTTATATCGCTATATGCTTCATCTCCCCTTTAAGCTTAGGCACTCTTTCGAAGTTGGTTAAGGTTAGAGTTTGTCTTAGAGCATGGCGATAGAACGCCAGGTAGTTTGCAGGCTGTTTGGCGTGCCACTGGTCCTGCTAATGTTGAATGAATGAATGAAAACTTTATTTAACAGATTGCAGAAGGGGTACAATACAGTATGGCTCAATACACACAATTGTTAAGGGGATGCAGACCAGAGAAAGACGTTTTTGTCTCGTTTACATCAGGGTCCCCCATTTTCAATTCATAGTGACATTTATGACATACACATGATGACATTTATGTCTCCCCCCTTTTTTCTTACTTTTTCCAGAATCACGTACCAGTTTCAAGAAGCCGCACGTTGCAGCAATTGAAGCAAAGACCTGTTCTAGCCAAGTAAATACCACAATTTATGTACCATTACATTGACTATATAGTTAGAAGTTTGGTTATATGCATGGTATTTTCTAATGAACAATATAACAATAATATAATAATGGACTCTCTTGATATTGATCAAAATGTAGAATTATGCAAGCGTTTCACCCTGCACATTATCAGGACCCTCCCCCCTTTTTTCTTTCTTTTTCCAGAATCACGTACCAGTTTCAAGAAGCCGCGCGTTGCAGCAATTGAAGCAAAGACCTGTTCTAGCCAAGTAAATAGCACAATTTATGTACCATTACATTGACTATATAGTTAGACGTTTGGTTATATGCATGGTATTTTCTAATGAACAATATAACAATAATATAATAATGGACTCTCTTGATATTGATCAAAATGTAGAATTATGCAAGTGTTTCACCCTGCACATTGCAATCCAGCACATTAATCAGGACCCTCTCCCCTTTTTTCTTTCTTTTTCCAGAATCACGTACCAGTTTCAAGAAGCCGCACGTTGCAGCAATTGAAGCAAAGACCTGTTCTAGCCAAGTAAATACCACAATTTATGTACCATTACATTGACTACAGCACCTCATCACTATGTCATCTTATTCTCGGGCTAAAAGACGTAGAGTCAACAAATTACTGAGAGAGACAGAGCAGGCTATCCTCACTGATTATAAGTTAATTGTTGCTGCTAATTCAAGGACAAACCATCACTCTTTAGAGAACTACAACACCCCATCTGGTGTTTCACAGCGTAGACAGATGGCCGGTGATGACGGGCAGCTTATGAAAGGCAAGTCTATTGGACATGGTGTAATTCCTCGTGTGATTTGCTGCTTATTTTTATTTCTCACTTAATGATTTTAACTCTTCTTCTGAAGACCTTACCATCCAGAAGAATAATTCAATGCTGGCTGAATTACTTGTCGTGGTGAAGGATCTATCGAGAGATGTGCAGTTCATCAAGACCGAGTTGGCTGAGGGCAACATATCTGGTGGGACCAGGGGACACGGCGTGGCCACCACAACCACTACGCTCCCCTTCCAGCTGCCAATCGCCAGTGAACAAGACTTCAATGAGGCAGAATCATTACTGATGGAGCAATCAGTCCGTCAAAAGATGGTAATTTATTGAACTGCATTCATTTATCAAATGTAGATCGTTTCAGTGTGGTCTTGTTCAGGGGAAAAATGTGTTTAGCACTTTCTAGTTCAAAACGTGTTAGAGCTTGTATATCTGCTATTTATGAAACGTTTTGAAATTGTTCAAATATACCGTTTACATATGGACAGGAGGGTTAATGTGGTTAAACCTAATGACTGGCATGGGCTGGAATATCAGTGCATGCATAAAGTGTGTGTATAAACAAGTTGGTTGCTCTGTGTTCATAAAATAAACGTTATGCTGTTTCTAACGCAGGGCCTTCATTTTCTTCTCTCTGATTTAGATTTCTCGCCTGGCTTTGGTAGGAGGCACCAATTCAGAGAACCTGATCAGACTGATGTTGAAAACTGCTATGACCAACGCCCTGGCCAGTGGGTTCAACTGGGCTGGAAAGAAAGACAAGCGTTGTTCAGAAAGCAAGAAGCCATTCAAGCACACCACACTACAAGCCTGCATGTTTGGTGAGCTTCCTCCCCTGCAAACTACTTCATAGGTTAAGTTTAGGTAGTGAGGTGGTGATGCTGGTGATGCTGGTGATTCAGAATATAATTATGCTGTTGCAAAAACTTAAAAAAAAAGTGTTATGTTGGAATAAAGTGATGAAAGTGCAACCTATAAGAAATGGACAACGTAATTGAGCTTTAGAGGTGCATGGATACACATTGTATTGCCTAGATGGTGTCAGGCTAGGCGATTGCTTAATTCTCTTTCCTGTCCAGTCTAACTGGATGCTGACTGTAGCTTGTTACTGTAGACCTACAGAGTGAGTAATTGAGTGATTAAAAAAAATCGCACTCGTGTGAAGTGAGGGCCGGGTGCTCTTATCTCATCGTACATCATCTCACCCACCTCTCTTCCTCCCTTTTTTATTTTTGTGTCTATCAGCTGCTGCTCGACAGTTTGACCCCAAGCTGACGACCAGGACTACAGCGAAACTGTCAAGAAGTGGCTTCGTTATGCGCCAGACCGGGAGGGAGGCATCTCAAGGAACCGAAGTGACCCAAACTTAAGTCAAGCGAACCAGAGTCAAACCTAGGGTACCCCAGCACAGCACAGCACACCACACACTGTTTCCCTGGTTCATACAGTACAAGGAATTACCCTGGCATCTACTTGAATGACTTATGCTGCTTCAGCCTGTTCTTGGAACCGAAGTGACCCAAACTTAATTGTCAAGCGAACCAGAGTCAAACTTAGGGTACCCCAGCACAGCACAGCTACCCCAGCACAGCACACACTGTTTCCCTGGTTCATACAGTACAAGGAATTACCCTGATGGACACTGTTCTTCCATGGACGGCATCTACTTGAATATGCTGCTTCAGCCTGTTCTTGGAACCGAAGTGACCCAAACTTAATTGTCAAGCGAACCAGAGTCAAACTTAGGGTACCCCAGCACAGCACAGCTACCCCAGCACAGCACAGCACACACTGTTTCCCTGGTTCATACAGTACAAGGAATTACCCTGATGGACACTGTTCTTCCATGGACGGCATCTACTTGAATATGCTGCTTCAGCCTGTTCTTGGAACCGAAGTGACCCAAACTTAATTGTCAAGCGAACCAGAGTCAAACTTGGGGTACCCCAGCACACTGTTTCCCTGGTTCATACAGTACAAGGAATTACCCTGGACACTGTTCTTCCATGGACGGCATCTACTTGAATGACTTATGCTTCAGCCTGTTCTTGCAGTGTTTATTTTTATTTTTTTTATTTTAACCTTTATTTACCCAGGGTAGGTTCGCTGAGCACAGATGCTCTTTTTCAGCTACGCCCTGCTTCACATTCACAGAGTTCCATTCACACCTGGGAGCTGCCCAGGCCTAACAAAATTAATAGTTGGTTTCAGGTTGCCGACCGACCCTGCCGATTTAGGTGCGACCCAATATATTTTTTAGTGTTTTTAGAAAAAATTATTAAAAAACGTTTTTTTTTTTTTTTTTTATAAAGTTTCATAGAAATCTTAGTCAAACATTTAGTATTATGGATATTAAACATGCTGGCAGAGTACATGCATCCATGTTGTTGTGAACATTTTAATTAAATAAAGAAATTCCCTATCCATAGTCGCCGTGGGAAAGAATAAAATAAAAAAATAAAATAAAATAAATTCCCTACCTACCCATGGCCAAACTGACAACCAACCTGAAACCAACTATTAATTTTGTTAGGCCCCAGTACAACCACAGTCTGACACTGTTGGCCACTGAGCAACTCCACTGGAGCAGTTGGGGGTTGCTCAAGGGCACTTCAGCGGTTGGTGTTAAGGGTATGGGAGAGAGTTATATGGGAGAGAGTTATAGAAACATTAGGGGTGTAACGGTACACAAAATCCACGGTTCGGTACGTACCTCGGTTTTGAAGACACGGTTTTGAAACGGTGTCTGAAAACTAAAGTATTATACTCTTATTAGGGGACTAAATTGAAAAACTCCATAAAAAGATTATGTTGAAATAATTTCCCACTTTCTTTTCCATAAATATTTTATTCAACTTCAGCCCTGATCATAACAATTTTTTATATAATTTTTGTAATGAAATACTCCCACTTTTCTGAAAAGAGTTGTTAAATATGACAAAAAAAATAATATGTGGTGGTTATGATCGGGCTGAAGTGGAATAAACAATTTATGAAGAGTAAAAAAGACAATTAAAAGATTATGCCACATATTATGTTGGCTCATCACTGCAAAGTTATCAAACAAATACGAATCTGATCAGACACAAGGGTTAAGTTGTTGTTCCCTTTCTAATTTCCTATTCCTATTTCCTATTCCTTTCTATTTTCCTCAAACATCTTGACAATTGATGCTTTTTGTTGGACATTTCAGTCAGTGAGCTTATACTTTGAGCTCATAAGTTTATAGTTAAAATGATTGCAATCTTGTCTTCGTTGTGCATGTGTGTCACTATTCTGGCAGTGGCTATATTGTTAATGAAAGCCTGTTATAAGGTCTGTTATTTGTTTTTTGTAAAAAGTTTTAGTCACTAAGTTCTGATACCCTAGAAAAAAATAAATTTTCATATTAAAGCCATGTTGTCATTTTTGTTCACACATTTTTGGAAATATGGTCATATAAGAATTTTATTATTATTTATTTAACAATAGTGTGTTTAACAGCAGGAAAAAAACATGTAATGTTATGATGTATACATATCAGCAGCAATATTTTAATGTAAAATGTACATTAATCAGTATTGATTACTTAAGTTACAAGTAGATGTACAAGTTACAAATGTACAAGTAGAGTACCATTTAGATTATGGTTGAATAAACATTGATGTCTAACATTGATTCAATATAAAATCAACTAAAATGTGCATGTATATTACCATTTAGATGATGGTTGAATCAACATTGATATAGTATCAGCTATGGTTGACACCTAACGTTGATTCAACGTTAGGGTCATAGACAACGATCTATATAATTTAGATGTCAGGCTTCAACATAGATTCAATATTTCTGCTGAACCCTATTTCAACGTTGATTCACTCATTTTTTGCTATCTGGGTACTGTCTTTCTGGAGTACCAGACTCTGTTGTTGGGTTTTGTACTAATTGAATGTCACCTCTGGTTTGCTGTCACGCACTGATTGACTGTCACCTCTGGATGCTGTCACTGGCTGTCACTCTGGCTGTCACTAATTGATGCCTTGGTATGTCAGGAATGTGGCCTTATAATGACATCCTGTTCTCTTTCTCCCTGCTGGAGCTTCAGACATCCCTGCATGCAGACTTCCCCAGAACGAGTGCTGATCCCTATTTCTGCTGTTCTCTGAATTAGCATTATCGTAGTTCTGTTCTCAGTTGACGCCTTGCGTTTTTATTGTGTATTCTGCTATCCTTCTCTCAGTGTTCTCCCAAAAAAGAGGACACACATGTCTTGAAGAGCAAACCACTTCTCCGTCTCCTTCTTCCTCGACCATTGGAACTCTAAATCTACCTGCAACGTAACATAAAACAACCATAATCAAATCGACAGAAACCTATTCAGCTCCGTAGTATAGTCTGGCCCGAGAAGATGAAGTATTGATCCTGTTCTGATTCAAGACACGTTTGGACTTGACGTGAGAAATGGACTACATCTAAAACAAAGGTAACGTCTTTTTTTACATGTACTTTACCGAAACTCCATCATAAAACATGCGTTTATATGATCGCTGCTTCGGATAAACTACTCCCCCCCCCCCCGGCTTTGTGAAGAAACAAGGCCATGTGTTTACCTTTGATCTGGTAATGTGACATGATTTACGCATACCCGCAGAAAACGTTCTGTAACTCGCGTTCCAGGAAATCAGCTTGGATCTTTGTGAAACGAGGCAATGTTTATATTGGAATTGTGAACGAACAAAGGTATGTAGAAACAAACCCTTTTTACTTCTTGTACTACAAATAGTTTCTGTCAAATGAGCCATACTATTGTCCCATAGCTATAATATAGAATATACAATAGCTCCGCAAAGATCATGAAATATCGTGAAAATGGTCACGAAAAGCTGGCCCATAGACAGCACAGATGGGGGTACACGCTGGCGCTGAATGAGTTAAGTTAACAGGATATTTTATTCCCAAAAAGTGCCAGATTTTAGATTTCAGACATTATATGTATTAAGTGATTAATGCCTACTGTGGCAAAGTTGTAGCCAACAGCTAGGCCTAACAAAAAGGCAGTGACATTGAACTACTGCTACAAAAGTAACAGTCACTTAACTTTAGCTTTTGCCCCTTTTATGCATACAATGGCTATGTTTTGGCTACTGTTGCTCTTCTAGAAAAATTATCCTTTCAGGGTTGCCTATTGAAATACTGTACACCTCCAGTACAGAAACATTCTGTCATCCTGTCGAAGCTTTTAAATCCCTGCTTAAGACCCATCTTTTCTCTCTCTCCTTCAACCTACCCTGATCTCACCTGGTCGGGGACTGACCTTTAGATTAATCTGTCTAGTTTAGTTAGGATGTCTATCCTTTTGGCCTCTGTCTCTGTCTCGGCCGGTCCCGTGGAACGGCTTCGTGTCGCCTTCTGTTTGGCCTGCAGTGCTGAACCTTCTGAGTGGCTCCTCCTGCCCCCACGGGGCGTGCAGCCCTGGGCTGTTGTCTTGTATCTCACCCTGTGTCCATGCGCTTGCAGTGGTTCTATCTATTGCTCTATTTCACAATTTTCTTGTATAATGTGGTTCTGCCGTCGCCATGTGTGCATGTGCTCACTGCATGTATCTGTTGCTCCATCTCCACCCCTACAAACATGGGAACTCTCTAACCCCTGTCCCAACCCCCCCCCCATCTCTCTGAGTGCTTGTCTCGTAGTGCTGACCAAGGTGGTGGATGTCTCGGGGTCTTGGCCAAGATTGCAGTGACTGCTCTACGTGCACCACCGAGGCCATGGATCAGCTTCTTACCGTCTTCTGTCCGTGGTCTGTCAACATGGTTTGTGGTCTGTCAACGTGGTTTCGTTGCTGGGTTAAGTACTTATATTCTATTCACATAATATGCTTACTTCATATATCTATTCTATTCACATTATATGCTTACCACTTGTATCTATTGCTATGTCCGCCCATTACAATCACGCGCCTGTCCCGTCTCCCTGTCTCCCTGTGAGTTGCTGTCCCGGAGTGATGACTGGAGTGTCGGACGTCCTGTGATGAAGACCGGGAGGATGCGACCCTCGCTGCATGCCCTCCTGTCTCCCTGTCTCCGGCTGTCTCGGAGCGATGACCGGAGTGTTTAACGTCCCGTGATTAAGATGGGGAGGACGCGACCCTCTTTGCGCCGCCGCTGTGCCTCAAATAGATCCGCTATCAGCTCTATCTTTAATCTTTCAAAATGTTCAGTTACTATTGCTATCAGCTCTATCTTAAATCTTTCAAAATGTTCAGTTGCTATTGCATGCACTCATCTGTGTTTCACTACACACATGAGTGCATGCTTACCAACTGTCCATCTGCAACACTACTATCACCGACATATAAGAAGGGAGATCCCCCCTTGAATGGCCCTTCTAAGGTTTCTCTCCTCCACACTGCCTGTGGTGCATTTTTTCCTATTGCTAGGTTTTAGTGAGTTTTTCCTTACCTTCGCGTGGGGTATGTCTGGGAGTGCTTGCATTCATTCATTTATTTTGCATTTATTTTAAATTTGTTGGACCTTATGGTGTTCTTGTTTTGTTCTTGACTTATTGTTATGTTTCTTTTTGACTTGTTCAAAGAAGACGTGTCCGGCCCATGGGGACATTAACGTGTGTTGTCGGGCCTTACAAATCAATTTGATTTGATTTGATTCAAGAGTTACTCTTTACAGTTAGAGTGCAGTAGTAGTACTGTAGGTGTCTAAAACCAATCACCTTTCCCTTTTCTTAAAGGAAAACTCCAACATTTTGGGAAATTAGCTTATTTGCCATCTACCCTGGAGTTAGACAAGATACATACCTTTTTCTTCTCTGTGCATGCAGTAGGAGTAGGAAGACGTTGGGAACTAGGTTAATGGAGGAACCTACTTCCAGTGACTGACGCTAAGCTAGGCTAACGGTGCGCGTCTTCCTACTCCTACTGCATGCACAGAGAAGAAAAAGGTATGTATCTTAACACTCCAACATTTTGGGAACCCTGGAGTTAGACAAGAAGATACATACCTTTTTCTTCTCTGTGCATGCAGTAGGAGTAGGAAGACATTTGGAACTAGGCTAATGGAGGAACCTACTTCCAGTGACTGACGCTAAGCTAGGCTAACGGTGCGTGTCTTCCTACTCCTACTGCATGCACAGAGAAGAAAAAAGGTATGTATCTTCTTGTCTAACTCCAGGGTAGATGGCAAATAAGCTAATTTCGCAAAATGTTGGAGTTTTCCTTTAAACATGACTGAATATTCATTTCATTTAGCTTTTTCAACAAGAACAGCAGACTTGCTACAACAAATGTTCTGACGTTAGAGGACTTCTTTGTGCATTAACTATATCGCCAGCAGTGCTGAAGACTCTTATTGATCCCTACCCCTTACATTTACATTATTTTTCTTCCATTACACTTTACTTGATTTAACATAATTTAGTATAATACATTATATACTATACTTTGACTTATAGTACAAAAAGAAAAAAATTGAGTTACTTGACAGCAGTAAATACAATACCACACTACATAACACAATATAACATTACTTTGTTTATCCGCATTACTCAATTCTATATTTCTCTAATGTGTATTTTTTAAGCTGCTTTTTAAATTGTGCAATATGTTTACTCATTTTGATGTATTCAGATAAATCATTCCACAACTTCACTCCACAAACGGATATGCACATGCTTTTCAGCGTAGTGTGTACCATTTGAAGGAAGTAGCCTTGTTTTTCAATGTGTATATAATGTAAATATTGCTGGATGACAGCATCTGCTTTTAGATCTAAGATGAGAAGGACAGTATTAGTGGTGTGTGCTTTCAAGTTAGACTGGGAAGCCACAGGCTAATAGAGCCATGGGCTCCGAGGTTGTCGTCAGGTTGGTAACATAAACACTGATAAGCACTGGTGGGGGGAGGTTTGGTCAGAGAGCTACGGAGAGAGTTCGACATCGATAGAAACTAACATTTAGTGTGTTAAAGGTGACCAGCCGTTGCCATGGTAGCGTGTCACTTAGTAACGAGAAGAGGGGGCGGGGCCGGGTTGCTAGGGAAAACACGTTATGAGATGTGAGTTTTTCCGGGGTAAGTTAGATTAAGACACGGCGCGGAGGCGAGCAGATGGAACGAACAGAGACTTTGAAAGGATCCCTCCTCCCCTCGCGCGGGGGGGGGGGGGGGATAGCTAGCTCCGGCTAACAGGGGAGATTTTGGCTGACGACGAGGCCTCAGAACTAGGGATGTCCCGATCCGATCACATGATCGGGATCAGGGCCGATCACGTGATTTTCAGAGGATCGGGATTGGGAAAATTTAATTACAATAATTGGGAGTAAAAAAAATTTTTGCATTTCCTTTTATTTACACCATCGCATGACAGGGACGTTTGCGGAAAATAGCAGACCTCACAACTAGGGATGTCCGATATTATCGGCCTACCGATATTATCGGCCGATATTGGCATTCAAATGTGATATCGAAAAATATCGGTATCGGTTTAACCCTTGTGCCTTGTTAAGTAACTGACAGAGTTGTCACGTTAGTGCATGAAAAGATTGCATCACGTTCAAGGTCATAAAAAACTTAATTTGTAATATTTCGTTCAAATTCTTTTTTGTCATGAATACCACTATGAACCTAACTCAACATATCTATCAAAGATTCCAAATATTTCCGTTTGTAGGGTTATGGTTAGGGTTAGGGTTGAGGTTAGGGTTAGGGTTAGGGTTAGGGTTAGGGTTGGGGTTAGGGTTAGGGTTAGGGTTGGGGTTAGGGTTAGGGTTAGGGTTAGGGTTGGGGTTGGGGTTAGGGTTAGGTTAGGGGACTGTTGAGCAAGTGTTGGGGTGGGCATGGGCACAGGAATGAGATTTTACCTTCTCCTAATCTTTCTGTATGGGTAACCCTAACCTAACCACCTAATGGCAAAAAATAAACCACTATGGACGGTTTGAAAGCTAATATTGTTAACTTTTGTGTTAGAGGGTTTCAAAATCTAATCTTTTCAAATTCTGTGAATATATTGAAAATAAGCAAACGGACACAATTTCATGACATAATAATCAACGCAGCCATCGTTGTACACAGAAACACAAAAAAATATAGGCAAAAAACACAAAATAGTCGCTAAGGGGGCAGAAGAGTTAAACATTTTGTTTATTTTGTAATAAGCGGTGCAACAATACAACACAATTATTCCCCACGTATGAGTTGAAAAAGTGTGGAAGGCACTTTGGGTGTCCAGCTGGGTGCCAGGGTTTCTGCGGGTGGCTGCAGTAGCCTACTCTCTTCAGAGGTGTTGCCTGTGGTAGACTTCTGGTAGATCCTGCTGGACGCCACTCCCTGGGTGTGGATTCACTCGTCCAAACCCTCTTGTTTGGCTGCTGGATCTGGATCTTTCTTCACCAATCCTGTGGCGGCATCGACAGTCTTCTGAGCCGCGGCATTAACCCCGCTAACCATGGCTTCGCCCACAGATGTGACTCCATCCTTTGCTTTCTCCGCCACGTCAGTCACTCCCTGGATGGTTTTCTCTGCCGCCGCCACGACCCCATCCTTGGCTTTGTTGAGCCCTTTCTTTAGCGCGTCCATGGCTGCTTGCTTGTAGTCTACAGTACACACAGCTTTCCACAGCAAAACGGTAGGCAAGGCACCTTGGTTGAGAAATGCAGGCTTCAATCTATGTTGTTTAGTCTATCTGTTCAGTACTGTTCAGTACTGTTGAAAGATGCACAATGAGATCTTCTTCTTCTTCTTCTTCTTCTTCTTATTTGAATTTCCGGCAGAGTAGACGCATCGTGGCGTATTACTGCCCTCCGCAATTCTTTTTATGGGCTCTTCTTCTTCTCCTTCTTCTCCTTCTTCACCTTCTTTTTCTTCTTCTACTGGACCCCGTCATCAACTACATTGTCCATTGGAGTGCAGCTACTGCTGCTACTTCCTGCCTGAGCCCCCCTCCGCGGGACCCTCCTTGCCCCCTGCTATCTTATCCTGGGCTGCTTTGTCCCTCGCAGCCTTGTCCCTCGCAGCCCCCTCAGCCAATTCATTACACACCTCCTTCCAGTCCAGACCTTCCAATCCCAGATGTTGAACCGCTATCCTAACAATCATCTTCTGAGAGAATTGTTGAATATATACAAATGTTATAGAACGTTTGATTATGACATCATACTGTGACATCACAAATGTTCTAGAATGTTTGATTATGACATTACACGTTGTGACATCACAACGGAACATGTTTGAGTTTCCATTTGAATAATAAATTATGTTTGGTAAGGCTGTCCCCAAAGCCTGTTTTTGGGATTCAAACTTCATCAGGGTTCTTCGAACGGACGTTTGAACCTTCGTTTTTAATAAAAAAAAGTCAAATAAAAAATGTTTAATTTATAATTTATTTTTATATATTATATCCTTTTTTTTAACAAATGTTTTTTATTTTCCCTTTTTTAACATGAAACAAGACAAACAATACAGTAACAGTAATAATCAATGATAAATCACAGGACAATAACATAAATAATAATAATAATGACAGTCCAGTAATTAAATCAGAATGAATGTAGATTAAAAGACATAAAAATAATAAATACAATACATGGGCTCTTGCTCGCTCTTCCTCGCTCCTCTCTTCCCCTTCCCCCCCCCCCACCCCTCAGGACCCCCACTTGGACTATACATCCACTACTTCATTTAAAGGTGACATGTACTATAAATGCCATATTGGCGGATTGCTCTGATTCAGCTCAGCCCCTTTCCTCCTCCAGTAAATCAGGCCATTTTGATTTGAACGGCCGATATACGTCATACGGCCGCTGGGTAGCGCACAGTGATGCGATTGGCTCTGTGGTTGGAGCTAATGCCCGCCCCCATTCTACCTAGAATAGAGAGGTACCTACTACCTAGAAACAGGAGTGCAGTCACTTGCATATCTTCCACGATGAGCAAACCCTGCAGGCCTTACAGGACATGTTCTGTTCCTGGCTGTAAAGCTACTAATACATCTTTGCACGCTTTTCCCGTGGATGCCGAACTTCGCCAGCAATGGACAAAGTTCGTTTTTGGGGACCCTCCTAGTTCTGTCGCAACGTCTCATACTCGGGTTTGTACTGCACATTTTTCCGCCGAAGACGTTGTCAATCAAGGTCTTTTTGATGCTGGCGCGGCATCCTGGATTCTTCTAAAGAAAGGAGTTGTACCTACTATTCGGGACGCGACAGAAGTAGTAAGTAGATATGTCGTAATTAGTCAGCTAACTAACTAACTGTTGCTACGTTCACTGTGTGTGTGTGGGGGGTGGAACCATTGTTTGGGGGGTGAGGTATGTTATTATCATCAATCTAACGTTACTGTGTGTGTTCGACGGTGGGGTATATAATTAATCTGTTGATGCTGGGGTGTTTTCCTGGATTGTTCTAAAGAAAGGAGTTGTACTAACTATTCGGGACGCGACAGAAGTACAAGTAGATATGTCGTAATTAGTCAGCTGAACTGTTGCTACGTTCACTGTGTGTGTGTGTGTGTGTGGGGGAACCATTGTTTGGGGGGTGAGGTATGTTATTATCATCAATCTAACGTTACTGTGTGTGTTCGACGGTGGGGTATATAATTTCTGTTTATTTATATTTGTGGCTTGGATTATATAATGTAATTGTTTTACTATTTGGCCATTCTTAGGCCACAAGCTCCAGCGCCCATGTACGCCTGCCTCCAGCTTCCAGGGACATCAGTTGCCAGACCGACCCCCCAAATATGAGTTCTGTTGGTACACAGCTGTCTATGAAAACTCTACGGTCACATGTCAAGAGTCGAGGTTTGTAACCTTTCTGATCAATTAGCAATTAATGTATTCCAACACACATGTAGTTTTGGCAGCTATATATAATAGTCTTTACATATAACCCCCCCCCCCCCCCACCGAGTTTTGTGCCTGCCAGGCTCTGATCTGACACCCTTCCCCCCCCAACCAATCACTAAAGCACATTTTTAACTGCGGCCTGTTTAACTGCACATGACAATAAACAATCTTGTATCTATAGCAATATGTACAGTTTGAACTATAGTCTCCCTTGTTTGACTCCCTTGTTTGACTAAACTATGTTTTGTAAATAGGTGTTCAGGCGAAAGTCGTGTCTGTATCTGTCGGGGTGGTGACCACAACTACTGGCTACTGGTCTAGTCAACAGGGACCCTCCACGTCAACACCTGTGAAGGCGTTTAGACCCAGTAAAAGACCACGACTGGAGTCTGATGACGATGAAGTGACCTACAGCTCGATAGACGTTCCAGAGCCTCATGATTCCACGTTCAACATTGACTCATTGATGAGCGAGCCCTCGATTGTAGCATAAGTTGTTACAAAAATCTCCATGGCCGGTAAATAGAAAAGCTGTATAGTTGTGCCGTGTTATTTATTTGTGTTTTTCTCCCTTGAGCGAGCAGGGAACCGTCAAAACCAATCTATGAGGTCCAGAAATACATCGTTTACGAAGACAGTCTACTAGACTTATTCCAACAGTGTCCGGTGTGCGATGCTGGATGTCATATCACGAAGACTAGGCGAGGGACCTGCTTGGCTGTCCGCCAGCTCTGCCCGAGTTGTAAATATAGCCGAAAGTGGGCCAATCAGCCAATCATAGGGAGCACACCAGCCAGAAATATCCAGCTGTCGGCTGCTGTTTATTTCACTGGCTCATCTTTCACCCAAATGGAGAAGGTATTTGATTGATTTGATTGACAAGTCAGATATACATTATGTTTTTGTTTGTGATTCACACATGCATATTAACAAAGCGTTATTAATTTATTCTTTTAGGTTCTCAATGCATTACACGTCTCGACAATCAAGTACAGAACGTTTCGGAAACACGCCAAGATGTTCTTGGAACCGGCTGTTATGAGTATGTGGAATACCGAGCAAGAGGTTACCCTCGCCAGATTAAGCCAGGAGGAGATGGTCATAATCGGAGGTGACATGCGCGCAGACTCTCCAGGTTAGAAAACAGCTCCCCAATGTCAGATTTCGACTTTATGAATACATTTTTAATATTGCACTACATTGATTGAAATTGTTATTATTTTCAACAGGCCACAGTGCTAAGTACGGTAGTTACTCTGTGATGGAACTCGCCACCAATCATGTCATAGACGTCCAACTAATTCAGGTAATTAACAAGTCTGAAGACACAGCACCCTTCATTGTGCTCAAACAAACACATCTCACAAAGCTCTCACTCTTGAATCTTGAATCGCTGTAGGTGTGAAGTGGTCTGGCTGTGTGTGTGGGCGGGGGTTAGGAAATGGAAATTGTGGGATGGGGGATGTAGTGTTTTAAACACGGGTGACTATTTTGAAAAGGCTATTTCATTGCTCTGTGTCTCTTCCCTTGCTTGTACCTCAACAGAGCAATGAAGTCGGGGGGGAGTTACCAAATGGAAAAAGAAGGCTTGAAGAGAAGCCTCGCTCTTCTGAAGGACCGAGATGTGACCTTGGACTGTATTGTCACAGATCGTCACCCGCAGATTCAAAAGTACCTGAGAGATCTGGGCATCAAACACTTCTACGATGTGTGGCACGTGGCCAAAGGTATGACACTTATGTCGAAAGGCATCCCACATTCAATCTCTTAGGATGTTGTTATCCTGTTCTGTTTAGATTGACGACTGTTATGTTCTGCTTAATTCAAATTCAAGGCCTGTCTAAGAAGCTGGACAAGGTGGCACAAGATAAAGACTGCAAGGTGATAAAAAAATGGCGCCAACACATATCTAACCACCTCTACTGGACTGCTGCCACATCAAAGACGCCGGCTGAGAGGGTGGCCAAGTGGAAGTCATGTCTCAATCACCTGATGAATGTACATGAACACGACGAAGAACCACTCTATCCACGTTGTCTTCATGCTGACCGTTTGTCGAGAGATAGTAGCAAGTGGGTTAAACCTGGTATGTCTATCTGTCTTTCATCATGATTATATACTCAACATATTTATTTATGTTCTCATTCTAGATTGGTGTGATTTACAAATGTATACTTGCTTGAATAATTCTAATCTACTGTAATATACTCTAATGAAATATCTGAATGCAATTTCTTTTTTACTTTAGACTCAAAACCGGCCCACCAGCTCGAGAAGGTGCTGCTAAACACGAGGCTCATCAAAGATGTCTCCAAACTAAGTCCACACCATCAAACATCTTCACTGGAGTCCTATCACAGTGTGATTTTACGTTTTGCCCCAAAGAACGTTGTCTTTTCATACATTGGAATGCTTTGCAGGTATTTTATATTGTGTACAAATGACTAATTATGGACTCCTGATGTGTCGAATCACTCATTATGTTGCATTAGATAACCTCAGATCAACTACAAATATATTGCTTATCGAAATTTTCCTTTCAGACTATACCTAGCTGCAATGCATTTCAATGAAAACGCCAACCGCCAGCAAGATACAGACGCTTCGGGAGCCCCGGCTTACAGAATGAGCTTCCCCAAGGCCAAAAAGGGTGGACACACTATAAAACCAAGGAAAACCGCTCCCACGGTCAGTAAGTCAAAATATCAACATTTATTATTGCACACACATGACCTATATAAATAGAAAAATATTTCCACTTACAGTTAGGGTGACCAGATGCAAAAAGTCCAAAAGTGGGACAACAGTAAGATTTTGGTGCGACAAAGTGGGACAACAGTACGATTTTGGTGGGACAAAGTGGGACAAAGTGGGACAGATAGATAATGTAAATTTTTTTATTAGAATAATTGCCATGGTCTTCACTGAATAGATTTAAATCAAAGGTTAAAGGTTAAATCAAAATAAATAGAAATTAAATACCACCTAACATCTGTTTTAAATATTCAAACGTCATCACTTGACAGGAATGTCTTGTGTTTGATATTCCCTGTTAACACAGAACTAGGGAAAACAGTGTAGTATAATACAAAAATAATAATACAAATAAATTGTGTTTTTATATTAGAATAACTGCCATGGTCTTCACCGAATAGATTTAAATCAAAGGTTAAAGGTTACCACAGTCGGCTGACCTGTATGAATGGGAGTGTTGTACTGTGTGATAGACACTTGTTATCTCAGCTGCAGTGACCTTGTCCGTCTGGCTATCATTGTTTGGTTTAAAAAGAAACGTATCCATAGATCTGGATGTTTCTTTTTGGTGAGCCACTTTCAAGTGAGACTCACGTCCACTGTGGCGCTTCAAGTTGTATTCTCCTCCATGCGCAATTGAAAACGAACTATGACACAAAACACAGAAAGCCTGCTGCGGATTGCCTGCCATCTACCTCACCCAGTCATGTGTCGTTTGCCAGTCTTGGTTGTAACTGCAGGTCCGTTTCTTTTTACTGCTTTCCATCTTGAACTAGTTCGCTTGTAATGTTGTTGTGTTTTTTTTGACCAATCAGATTTGCGATATGAGGTAGCGTCACGACTCAGTCTCAGTCACGTCACAAGCAGGCAAGCAGCACGCTAAAGTACTATAACCAATCAGAGCAATGTGTGTGGACAAGAGGCGGGTTGCTACGTTTACTGTCTGTAGGGAGGGGCTTTTAGACGCATGTTTTTTTTGGCTTCGAAAAGAGGGACATCCTCTCAATATGAGGGACGCGGGACATTTGGTCAAATGGTGGGACAGTACAACCAAAAGGGGGACACCTGGTCACCCTACTTACAGTGGAACAGCATTAACAACAATAACAATAAATTGAATAAATAATAACCTTTTTAACATGACAAAACAAATAACAATTTCTCATTTACAGACTATGTGAACCAGCTCATGGAGCTCCTGTTTGACTCCGTCATTCATGACCCCCAACCATATCTCCAGGTGGTTGAGCAGATTCCCATCCCAGAACATCTGTGCGCACAGTTCGACAGGCCTTCCATGAAAGAAGCGGTTGCTGCATATGTGTCACGCTTTAATCTTGTACCGGCCTGAAGCAAGTGTAGACACCATCAGCATCCGGAAATTCAGTGCAGATTCTTAGCACTACACAGGAAGGGATTACTACCCTCACTCTGCATCCTAAGAACCCCCAACACCAGGCCACAAAACACCGGTACGAGATATATCTGAAACGGCTAAAGAAAAAGAAGGAAGTATTATATTTATGCACAAATAAAAAAAATAAACGCTGTGAAATTACTATTTGTCATGTCATGTCATTGGACAGTAGCAAGCATTGATTATATGGGATGTGCAATAAGGATTAGATCGTGTTTGCAAGAAAGATTAGTATAGTCTGAGAGATGCAAGATGGAGAAACACCTGTAAAAAAATATATAAATCTGTAATAAATATTATTTACTTATTGATTCCGCGGGCTGGTATCCGGCCAAAATCTGCCTTGGTTGCCATTTGGATAGTATAGGGGTTGAAGCAGACTGGTTGCAATCCAGGATGAACAACCATGCACAGAAGTCCCTCGGGCTCCTGATTTATTCTCCTCCTGACCTATATATAGAAAATTAAATAGTTAGCCATATGCATGGTTTTCAGTGCTACCAAGATGCAAGGTTGTGTGACATTACTACTGTACCTGAGGAACCTCCATGCAGCACACATTCTCCGCCTCGGTTGGCATTCTTCCACAATTTCCACACGTACACCTAGTAGATTGATTTGAGGGTGAAGGAAATCAATCTATCAATGATCAAAATGGCTACAATACAGTACTGCTCAATACAAACACAACGTATGCTCTTTATAAAGTAACGTTATAGCAAACTATTGAAGCAAGCTACTGAAGCTAGTCATAACAAGTAAGTACTGCTCAATACCAACACAACTGCTATAGGATGCTAGGATGGAGACCAGGAAAATACTTTCATCTTGTTTACATCAGGGTCCCCCATTTTCAATTAATTATTACAATTGACATACAGTGGATGCATGTTCCCAAATAACTTTCCTTTATAATTGCGGGGGGACATTAGGTCAAATGTGCAGTACTACCAAAGGTCTGGTCGCACGTACAGAACTGTTGCATATAACGGTATGCTGCTCTTTATAAAGTAACGTTATAGCAAACTATTGAAGCAAGCTAGTCATAATTAAAAACTGCTCAATATAAACACAACTAATCAAAGGTAAACAAGGTAACGTTACTTATAGCAAGCTATCGAAGCAAGCTGGTCAGAAGTAAGTACTAACGTTACTCGCTCTTTTCGGCAAGCCATTATACTAACGTTACAACATAAACTTACCACTCGGAAACGATTTGCAAGCCTCGCTGTTGCAACTCAACTTCTTCTTCCGAAACATAGTCTGGGTCGCTCTCTGGATCCCAAATATACGGTACAGCCATGTTGTATTAGTATAAAGTGTTCACCTGGAAGGAAGGACGGGGAGATGGGCGGAGCTATTTGGTGGGTGGCTGTCACTCAAACCATTCTGCTAGTATGGGTGGAGCCAAGCCAATAACAGCTTGAAATCTTGAGGCAGAAAAATGCTGGTTTTGAGTACTTGATTAGAAATATAAAACAATGATTATTTTTGGAATAAACCTTACAGATGTGTTACATAGACTCACAGGAATTGTGTAAAGTTGCCCAAATAGTGCTAGGAATAGCAGTACATAGCCCCTTTAACATCAGAAAATTACACATTTATATGCGTTCCTTTATCTTTTCCACCACAGCTACCCAGACTGCTATGCTGGCTTCATTAACACCTAAAATTCGTGCAGTGGATATCTCTAGATAAATCACATCGAGATAGGTAAGAAGTTAGAACCCATACCTTCCGGCACATTTTATCCGGTTTAATCCAGTGTGACGCTATCAACTTTTTGGCAGCCCTAAGACCGGCCAAAATGTGTCTCTTTACATGTACAGAGGTTGATAACTGAGAAACATCATTCAACAAAAATACAGAAGGCAGTGTAGGTATGGTCAGAGATAAAAATGCTGATAATTGAGTGGTAACTTTTTCCCAGAAAGTCTTGACAGGAGGGCATTCCCAATACATATGCATATATGTACCAATAGCACCGTTTGAACACAAGGAGCATCGAGAGTCCTGTCTGAGACCCATTAGGTGCAAACGTCTAGGAGTCAGGTAAGTCCTATGAACAAAATTAAGATTAATCTGTTGGTGATCCGGGTTGCGTGATGATAGCTGAACATTTTCCCAGACTGCATCCCAATCAAAATCTACTTCCAGGTTTGGGATATCCTTCCTCCAAACCGAGTCTAGGGGAAGGACCTCATATGAGGACGTAAGTAAGTGGCGATAAAAGTCAGAGACGAAGCCTCTCGACGTCTCCTTGTCATAAAAGAATTTGTGAAATCTGTGGTGCTCAAGTGGAATATCTAATGGGACTCCGTGAGCCCTCAATGCTGCTCTTATTTGTAGATAGAAAAGATAAGTGGAACTGGTGAGGTTAAATTTGTTGAATATATCTTGATAACTGCGGAGACCATGGTCATCGAAGATATCCCCCAATGTGTGTATGCCTTTCTTTTCCCATCCAGGATATCTGATAGGTTGTTGTGCAATAAGGAGTCAATTGGTATCGGTATCGGGTAAATTTTTTAATTTTTTTTTGATAAATGCTGTAGTTTATTTTGTAATAAGCGGTGCAACAATACAACACAATTATTCCCCACGTATGAGTTGAAAAAGCGTGGAAGGCACTTTGGGTGTCCAGCTGAGTGCCAGGGTTTCTACGGGCGGCTGCAGTAGCCGACTCTCTTCAGAGGTGGTGACTGTGGTAGACTCCTGGTAGATCCTGCTGGACGCCACTCCCTGGGTGTGGATTCACTCGTCCAAACCCTCTTGTTTGGCTGCTGGATCTGGATCTTTATTCACCAATCCCGTGGCGGCATCGACAGTCTTCTGAGCCGCGGTGGTAACCCCGCTAACCATGGCTTCGCCCACAGATGTGACTCCATCCTTTGCTTTCTCTGCCGCCGCCACGACCCCATCCTTGGCTTTGTTGAGCCCTTTCTTTAGCGCGTCCATGGCTGCTTGCTTGTAGTCTACAGTACACACAGCTTTCCACAGCAAACCGGTAGGCAAGGCACCTTGGTTGAGAAATGCAGGCTTCAATCTATGTTGTTTAGGCTATCTGTTCAGTACTGTTGAGTACTGTTGAAAGATGCACAATGAGATCTTCTGAGAGAATTGTTGAATATATACAAATGTTATAGAACGTTTGATTATGACATCATACTGTGACATCACAAATGTTCTAGAATGTTTGATTATGACATTACACGTTGTGACATCACAACGGAACATGTTTGAGTTCCATTTGAATAATAAATTATGTTTGGTAAGGCTGTCCCCGAAGCCTGTTTTTGGGATTCAAACTTCATCAGGGTTCTTCGAACGGACGTTTGAACCTTCGTTTTTAATAAAAAAAAGTCAAATAAAAAATGTTTAATTTATAATTTATTTTTATATATATTATATCCTTTTTTTTAACAAATGTTTTTTATTTTCCCTTTTTTAACATGAAACAAGACAAACAATACAGTAACAGTAATAATCAATGATAAATCACAGGACAATAACATAAATAATAATAACAATAATGACAGTCCAGTAATTAAATCAGAATGAATGTAGATTAAAAGACATAAAAATAATAAATACAATACATGGGCTCTTGCTCGCTCTTCCTCGCTCCTCTCTTCCCCTTCCCCCCCCCCCACCCCTCAGGACCCCCACTTGGACTATACATCCACTACTTCATTTAGAGGTGACATGTACTATAAATGTCATTTTTCAGTCTCTAGCATTGTATTATAGTAATAGGAGTTCGTATCAATGTGTTTTAGTGTCTAAATACCATATTGGCGGATTGCTCTGATTCAGCTCAGCCCCTTTCCTCCTCCAGTAAATCAGGCCATTTTGATTTGAACGGCCGATATACGTCATACGGCCGCTGGGTAGCGCACAGTGATGCGATTGGCTCTGTGGTTGGAGCTAATGCCCGCCCCCATTCTACCTAGAATAGAGAGGTACCTACTACCTAGAAACAGGAGTGCAGTCACTTGCATATCTTCCACGATGAGCAAACCCTGCAGGCCTTACAGGACATGTTCTGTTCCTGGCTGTAAAGCTACTAATACGTCTTTGCACGCTTTTCCCGTGGATGCCGAACTTCGCCAGCAATGGACAAAGTTCGTTTTTGGGGACCCTCCTAGTTCTGTCGCAACGTCTCATACTCGGGTTTGTACTGCACATTTTTCCGCCGAAGACGTTGTCAATCAAGGTCTTTTTGATGCTGGTGCGGCATCCTGGATTCTTCTAAAGAAAGGAGTTGTACCTACTATTCGGGACGCGACAGAAGTAGTAAGTAGATATGTCGTAATTAGTCATCTAACTAACTAACTGTTGCTACGTTCACTGTGTGTGTGGGGGGGGTGGAACCATTGTTTGGGGGGTGAGGTATGTTATTATCATCAATCTAACGTTACTGTGTGTGTTCGACGGTGGGGTATATAATTAATCTGTTGATGCTGGGGTGTTTTCCTGGATTGTTCTAAAGAAAGGAGTTGTACTAACTATTCGGGACGCGACAGAAGTACAAGTAGATATGTCGTAATTAGTCAGCTGAACTGTTGCTACGTTCACTGTGTGTGTGTGTGTGTGTGGGGGAACCATTGTTTGGGGGGTGAGGTATGTTATTATCATCAATCTAACGTTACTGTGTGTGTTCGACGGTGGGGTATATAATTTCTGTTTATTTATATTTGTGGCTTGGATTATATAATGTAATTGTTTTACTATTTGGCCATTCTTAGGCCACAAGCTCCAGCGCCCATGTACGCCTGCCTCCAGCTTCCAGGGACATCAGTTGCCAGACCGACCCCCCAAATATGAGTTCTGTTGGTACACAGCTGTCTATGAAAACTCTACGGTCACATGTCAAGAGTCGAGGTTTGTAACCTTTCTGATCAATTAGCAATTAATGTATTCCAACACACATGTCAGATATACATTATGTTTTTGTTTGTGATTCACACATGCATATTAACAAAGCGTTATTAATTTATTCTTTTAGGTTCTCAATGCATTACACGTCTCGACAATCAAGTACAGAACGTTTCGGAAACACGCCAAGATGTTCTTGGAACCGGCTGTTATGAGTATGTGGAATACCGAGCAAGAGGTTACCCTCGCCAGATTAAGCCAGGAGGAGATGGTCATAATCGGAGGTGACATGCGCGCAGACTCTCCAGGTTAGAAAACAGCTCCCCAATGTCAGATTTCGACTTTATGAATACATTTTTAATATTGCACTACATTGATTGAAATTGTTATTATTTTCAACAGGCCACAGTGCTAAGTACGGTAGTTACTCTGTGATGGAACTCGCCACCAATCATGTCATAGACGTCCAACTAATTCAGGTAATTAACAAGTCTGAAGACACAGCACCCTTCATTGTGCTCAAACAAACACATCTCACAAAGCTCTCGCTCTTGAATCTTGAATCGCTGTAGGTGTGAAGTGGTCTGGCTGTGTGTGTGGGCGGGGGTTAGGAAATGGAAATTGTGGGATGGGGGATGTAGTGTTTTAAACACGGGTGACTATTTTGAAAAGGCTATTTCATTGCTCTGTGTCTCTTCCCTTGCTTGTACCTCAACAGAGCAATGAAGTCGGGGGGGGAGTTACCAAATGGAAAAAGAAGGCTTGAAGAGAAGCCTCGCTCTTCTGAAGGACCGAGATGTGACCTTGGACTGTATTGTCACAGATCGTCACCCGCAGATTCAAAAGTACCTGAGAGATCTGGGCATCAAACACTTCTACGATGTGTGGCACGTGGCCAAAGGTATGACACTTATGTCGAAAGGCATCCCACATTCAATCTCTTAGGATGTTGTTATCCTGTTCTGTTTAGATTGACGACTGTTATGTTCTGCTTAATTCAAATTCAAGGCCTGTCTAAGAAGCTGGACAAGGTGGCACAAGATAAAGACTGCAAGGTGATAAAAAAATGGCGCCAACACATATCTAACCACCTCTACTGGACTGCTGCCACATCAAAGATGCCGGCTGAGAGGGTGGCCAAGTGGAAGTCATGTCTCAATCACCTGATGAATGTACATGAACACGACGAAGAACCACTCTATCCACGTTGTCTTCATGCTGACCGTTTGTCGAGAGATAGTAGCAAGTGGGTTAAACCTGGTATGTCTATCTGTCTTTCATCATGATTATATACTCAACATATTTATTTATGTTCTCATTCTAGATTGGTGTGATTTACAAATGTATACTTGCTTGAATAATTCTAATCTACTGTAATATACTCTAATGAAATATCTGAATGCAATTTCTTTTTTACTTTAGACTCAAAACCGGCCCACCAGCTCGAGAAGGTGCTGCTAAACACGAGGCTCATCAAAGATGTCTCCAAACTAAGTCCACACCATCAAACGTCTTCACTGGAGTCCTATCACAGTGTGATTTTACGTTTTGCCCCAAAGAACGTTGTCTTTTCATACATTGGAATGCTTTGCAGGTATTTTATATTGTGTACAAATGACTAATTATGGACTCCTGATGTGTCGAATCACTCATTATGTTGCATTAGATAACCTCAGATCAACTACAAATATATTGCTTATCGAAATTTTCCTTTCAGACTATACCTAGCTGCAATGCATTTCAATGAAAACGCCAACCGCCAGCAAGATACAGATGCTTCGGGAGCCCCGGCTTACAGAATGAGCTTCCCCAAGGCCAAAAAGGGTGGACACACTATAAAACCAAGGAAAACCGCTCCCACAGTCAGTAAGTCAAAATATCAACATGTATTATTGCACACACATGACCTATATAAATAGAAAAATATTTCCACTTACAGTGGAACAGCATTAACAACAATAACAATAAATTGAATAAATAATAACCTTTTTAACATGACAAAACAAATAACAATTTCTCATTTACAGACTATGTGAACCAGCTCATGGAGCTCCTGTTTGACTCCGTCATTCGTGACCCCCAACCATATCTCCAGGTGGTTGAGCAGATTCCCATCCCAGAACATCTGTGCGCACAGTTCGACAGGCCTTCCATGGAAGAAGCGGTTGCTGCATATGTGTCACGCTTTAATCTTGTACCGGCCTGAAGCCAGTGTAGACACCATCAGCATCCGGAAATTCAGTGCAGATTCTTAGCACTACACAGGAAGGGATTACTACCCTCACTCTGCATCCTAAGAACCCCCAACACCAGGCCACAAAACACCGGTACGAGATATATCTGAAACGGCTAAAGAAAAAGAAGGAAGTATTATATTTATGCACAAATAAAAAAAATAAACGCTGTGAAATTACTATTTGTCATGTCATGTCATTGGACAGTAGCAAGCATTGATTATATGGGATGTGCAATAAGGATTAGATCGTGTTTGCAAGAAAGATTAGTATAGTCTGAGAGATGCAAGATGGAGAAACACCTGTAAAAAAATATATAAATCTGTAATAAATATTATTTACTTATTGATTCCGCGGGCTGGTATCCGGCCAAAATCTGCCTTGGTTGCCATTTGGATAGTAAAGGGGTTGAAGCAGACTGGTTGCAATCCAGGATGAACAACCATGCACAGAAGTCCCTCGGGCTCCTGATTTATTCTCCTCCTGACCTATATATAGAAAATTAAATAGTTAGCCATATGCATGGTTTTCAGTGCTACCAAGATGCAAGGTTGTGTGACATTACTACTGTACCTGAGGAACCTCCATGCAGCACACATTCTCCGCCTCGGTTGGCATTCTTCCACAATTTCCACACGTACACCTAGTAGATTGATTTGAGGGTGAAGGAAATCAATCTATCAATGATCAAAATGGCTACAATACAGTACTGCTCAATACGAACACAACGTATGCTCTTTATAAAGTAACGTTATAGCAAACTATTGAAGCAAGCTACTGAAGCTAGTCATAACAAGTAAGTACTGCTCAATACCAACACAACTGCTATAGGATGCTAGGATGGAGACCAGGAAAATACTTTCATCTTGTTTACATCAGGGTCCCCCATTTTCAATTAATTATTACAATTGACATACAGTGGATGCATGTTCCCAAATAACTTTCCTTTATAATTGCGGGGGGACATTAGGTCAAATGTGCAGTACTACCAAAGGTCTGGTCGCACGTACAGAACTGTTGCATATAACGGTATGCTGCTCTTTATAAAGTAACGTAAACAAGGTAACGTTACTTATAGCAAGCTATCGAAGCAAGCTGGTCAGAAGTAAGTACTAACGTTACTCGCTCTTTTCGGCAAGCCATTATACTAACGTTACAACATAAACTTACCACTCGGAAACGATTTGCAAGCCTCGCTGTTGCAACTCAACTTCTTCTTCCGAAACATAGTCTGGGTCGCTCTCTGGATCCCAAATATACGGTACAGCCATGTTGTATTAGTATAAAGTGTTCACCTGGAAGGAAGGACGGGGAGATGGGCGGAGCTATTTGGTGGGTGGCTGTCACTCAAACCATTCTGCTAGTATGGGTGGAGCCAAGCCAATAACAGCTTGAAATCTTGAGGCAGAAAAATGCTGGTTTTGAGTACTTGATTAGAAATATAAAACAATGATTATTTTTGGAATAAACCTTACAGATGTGTTACATAGACTCACAGGAATTGTGTAAAGTTGCCCAAATAGTGCTAGGAATAGCAGTACATAGCCCCTTTAACATCAGAAAATTACACATTTATATGCGTTCCTTTATCTTTTCCACCACAGCTACCCAGACTGCTATGCTGGCTTCATTAACACCTCAAATTCGTGCAGTGGATATCTCTAGATAAATCACATCGAGATAGGTAAGAAGTTAGAACCCATACCTTCCGGCACATTTTATCCGGTTTAATCCAGTGTGACGCTATCAACTTTTTGGCAGCCCTAAGACCGGCCAAAATGTGTCTCTTTACATGTACAGAGGTTGATAACTGAGAAACATCATTCAACAAAAATACAGAAGGCAGTGTAGGTATGGTCAGAGATAAAAATGCTGATAATTGAGTGGTAACTTTTTCCCAGAAAGTCTTGACAGGAGGGCATTCCCAATACATATGCATATATGTACCAATAGCACCGTTTGAACACAAGGAGCATCGAGAGTCCTGTCTGAGACCCATTAGGTGCAAACGTCTAGGAGTCAGGTAAGTCCTATGAACAAAATTAAGATTAATCTGTTGGTGATCCGGGTTGCGTGATGATAGCTGAACATTTTCCCAGACTGCATCCCAATCAAAATCTACTTCCAGGTTTGGGATATCCTTCCTCCAAACCGAGTCTAGGGGAAGGACCTCATATGAGGACGTAAGTAAGTGGCGATAAAAGTCAGAGACGAAGCCTCTCGACGTCTCGTCATAAAAGAATTTGTGAAATCTGTGGTGCTCAAGTGGAATATCTAATGGGACTCCGTGAGCCCTCAATGCTGCTCTTATTTGTAGATAGAAAAGATAAGTGGAACTGGTGAGGTTAAATTTGTTGAATATATCTTGATAACTGCGGAGACCATGGTCATCGAAGATATCCCCCAATGTGTGTATGCCTTTCTTTTCCCATCCAGGATATCTGATAGGTTGTTGTGCAATAAGGAGTCAATTGGTATCGGTATCGGGTACATTTTTTTATTTTTTTTTGATAAATGCTGTAGTTTATTTTGTAATAAGCGGTGCAACAATACAACACAATTATTCCCCACGTATGAGTTGAAAAAGCGTGGAAGGCACTTTGGGTGTCCAGCTGGGTGCCAGGGTTTCTGCGGGCGGCTGCAGTAGCCGACTCTCTTCAGAGGTGGTGACTGTGGTAGACTCCTGGTAGATCCTGCTGGACGCCACTCCCTGGGTGTGGATTCACTCGTCCAAACCCTCTTGTTTGGCTGCTGGATCTGGATCTTTATTCACCAATCCCGTGGCGGCATCGACAGTCTTCTGAGCCGCGGTGGTAACCCCGCTAACCATGGCTTCGCCCACAGATGTGACTCCATCCTTTGCTTTCTCTGCCGCCGCCACGACCCCATCCTTGGCTTTGTTGAGCCCTTTCTTTAGCGCGTCCATGGCTGCTTGCTTGTAGTCTACAGTACACACAGCTTTCCACAGCAAACCGGTAGGCAAGGCACCTTGGTTGAGAAACGCAGGCTTCAATCTATGTTGTTTAGGCTATCTGTTCAGTACTGTTGAGTACTGTTGAAAGATGCACAATGAGATCTTCTGAGAGAATTGTTGAATATATACAAATGTTATAGAACGTTTGATTATGACATCATACTGTGACATCACAAATGTTCTAGAATGTTTGATTATGACATTACACGTTGTGACATCACAACGGAACATGTTTGAGTTCCATTTGAATAATAAATTATGTTTGGTAAGGCTGTCCCCGAAGCCTGTTTTTGGGATTCAAACTTCGTCAGGGTTCTTCGAACGGACGTTTGAACCTTCGTTTTTAATAAAAAAAAGTCAAATAAAAAATGTTTAATTTATAATTTATTTTTATATATATTATATCCTTTTTTTTAACAAATGTTTTTTATTTTCCCTTTTTTAACATGAAACAAGACAAACAATACAGTAACAGTAATAATCAATGATAAATCACAGGACAATAACATAAATAATAATAACAATAATGACAGTCCAGTAATTAAATCAGAATGAATGTAGATTAAAAGACATAAAAATAATAAATACAATACATGGGCTCTTGCTCGCTCTTCCTCGCTCCTCTCTTCCCCTTCCCCCCCCCCCCACCCCTCAGGACCCCCACTTGGACTATACATCCACTACTTCATTTAAAGGTGACATGTACTATAAATGTCATTTTTCAGTCTCTAGCATTGTATTATAGTAATAGGAGTTCGTATCAATGTGTTTTAGTGTCTAAATACCATATTGGCGGATTGCTCTGATTCAGCTCAGCCCCTTTCCTCCTCCAGTAAATCAGGCCATTTTGATTTGAACGGCCGATATACGTCATACGGCCGCTGGGTAGCGCACAGTGATGCGATTGGCTCTGTGGTTGGAGCTAATGCCCGCCCCCATTCTACCTAGAATAGAGAGGTACCTACTACCTAGAAACAGGAGTGCAGTCACTTGCATATCTTCCACGATGAGCAAACCCTGCAGGCCTTACAGGACATGTTCTGTTCCTGGCTGTAAAGCTACTAATACGTCTTTGCACGCTTTTCCCGTGGATGCCGAACTTCGCCAGCAATGGACAAAGTTCGTTTTTGGGGACCCTCCTAGTTCTGTCGCAACGTCTCATACTCGGGTTTGTACTGCACATTTTTCCGCCGAAGACGTTGTCAATCAAGGTCTTTTTGATGCTGGGGCGGCATCCTGGATTCTTCTAAAGAAAGGAGTTGTACCTACTATTCGGGACGCGACAGAAGTAGTAAGTAGATATGTCGTAATTAGTCAGCTAACTAACTAACTGTTGCTACGTTCACTGTGTGTGTGTGGGGGGTGGAACCATTGTTTGGGGGGTGAGGTATGTTATTATCATCAATCTAACGTTACTGTGTGTGTTCGACGGTGGGGTATATAATTAATCTGTTGATGCTGGGGTGTTTTCCTGGATTGTTCTAAAGAAAGGAGTTGTACTAACTATTCGGGACGCGACAGAAGTACAAGTAGATATGTCGTAATTAGTCAGCTGAACTGTTGCTACGTTCACTGTGTGTGTGTGTGTGTGTGTGTGGGGGAACCATTGTTTGGGGGGTGAGGTATGTTATTATCATCAATCTAACGTTACTGTGTGTGTTCGACGGTGGGGTATATAATTTCTGTTTATTTATATTTGTGGCTTGGATTATATAATGTAATTGTTTTACTATTTGGCCATTCTTAGGCCACAAGCTCCAGCGCCCATGTACGCCTGCCTCCAGCTTCCAGGGACATCAGTTGCCAGACCGACCCGCCAAATATGAGTTCTGTTGGTACACAGCTGTCTATGAAAACTCTACGGTCACATGTCAAGAGTCGAGGTTTGTAACCTTTCTGATCAATTAGCAATTAATGTATTCCAACACACATGTAGTTTTGGCAGCTATATATAATAGTCTTTACATATAACCCCCCCCCCCCCACGAGTTTTGTGCCTGCCAGGCTCTGATCTGACACCCTTCCCCCCCCAACCAATCACTAAAGCACATTTTTAACTGCGGCCTGTTTAACTGCACATGACAATAAACAATCTTGTATCTATAGCAATATGTACAGTTTGAACTATAGTCTCCCTTGTTTGACTCCCTTGTTTGACTAAACTATGTTTTGTAAATAGGTGTTCAGGCGAAAGTCGTGTCTGTATCTGTCGGGGTGGTGACCACAACTACTGGCTACTGGTCTAGTCAACAGGGACCCTCCACGTCAACACCTGTGAAGGCGTTTAGACCCAGTAAAAGACCACGACTGGAGTCTGATGACGATGAAGTGACCTACAGCTCGATAGACGTTCCAGAGCCTCATGATTCCACGTTCAACATTGACTCATTGATGAGCGAGCCCTCGATTGTAGCATAAGTTGTTACAAAAATCTCCATGGCCGGTAAATAGAAAAGCTGTATAGTTGTGCCGTGTTATTTATTTGTGTTTTTCTCCCTTGAGCGAGCAGGGAACCGTCAAAACCAATCTATGAGGTCCAGAAATACATCGTTTACGAAGACAGTCTACTAGACTTATTCCAACAGTGTCCGGTGTGCGATGCTGGATGTCATATCACGAAGACTAGGCGAGGGACCTGCTTGGCTGTCCGCCAGCTCTGCCCGAGTTGTAAATATAGCCGAAAGTGGGCCAGTCAGCCAATCATAGGGAGCACACCAGCCAGAAATATCCAGCTGTCGGCTGCTGTTTATTTCACTGGCTCATCTTTCACCCAAATAGAGAAGGTATTTGATTGATTTGATTGACAAGTCAGATATACATTATGTTTTTGTTTGTGATTCACACATGCATATTAACAAAGCGTTATTAATTTATTCTTTTAGGTTCTCAATGCATTACACGTCTCGACAATCAAGTACAGAACGTTTCGGAAACACGCCAAGATGTTCTTGGAACCGGCTGTTATGAGTATGTGGAATACCGAGCAAGAGGTTACCCTGGCCAGATTAAGCCAGGAGGAGATGGTCATAATCGGAGGTGACATGCGCGCAGACTCTCCAGGTTCGAAAACAGCTCCCCAATGTCAGATTTCGACTTTATGAATACATTTTTAATATTGCACTACATTGATTGAAATTGTTATTATTTTCAACAGGCCACAGTGCTAAGTACGGTAGTTACTCTGTGATGGAAATCGCCACCAATCATGTCATAGACGTCCAACTAATTCAGGTAATTAACAAGTCTGAAGACACAGCACCCTTCATTGTGCTCAAACAAACACATCTCACAAAGCTCTCGCTCTTGAATCTTGAATCGCTGTAGGTGTGAAGTGGTCTGGCTGTGTGTGTGGGCGGGGGTTAGGAAATGGAAATTGTGGGATGGGGGATGTAGTGTTTTAAACACGGGTGACTATTTTGAAAAGGCTATTTCATTGCTCTGTGTCTCTTCCCTTGCTTGTACCTCAACAGAGCAATGAAGTCGGGGGGGAGTTACCAAATGGAAAAAGAAGGCTTGAAGAGAAGCCTCGCTCTTCTGAAGGACCGAGATGTGACCTTGGACTGTATTGTCACAGATCGTCACCCGCAGATTCAAAAGTACCTGAGAGATCTGGGCATCAAACACTTCTACGATGTGTGGCACGTGGCCAAAGGTATGACACTTATGTCGAAAGGCATCCCACATTCAATCTCTTAGGATGTTGTTATTCTGTTCTGTTTAGATTGACGACTGTTATGTTCTGCTTAATTCAAATTCAAGGCCTGTCTAAGAAGCTGGACAAGGTGGCACAAGATAAAGACTGCAAGGTGATAAAAAAATGGCGCCAACACATATCTAACCACCTCTACTGGACTGCTGCCACATCAAAGACGCCGGCTGAGAGGGTGGCCAAGTGGAAGTCATGTCTCAATCACCTGATGAATGTACATGAACACGACGAAGAACCACTCTATCCACGTTGTCTTCATGCTGACCGTTTGTCGAGAGATAGTAGCAAGTGGGTTAAACCTGGTATGTCTATCTGTCTTTCATCATGATTATATACTCAACATATTTATTTATGTTCTCATTCTAGATTGGTGTGATTTACAAATGTATACTTGCTTGAATAATTCTAATCTACTGTAATATACTCTAATGAAATATCTGAATGCAATTTCTTTTTTACTTTAGACTCAAAACCGGCCCACCAGCTCGAGAAGGTGCTGCTAAACACGAGGCTCATCAAAGATGTCTCCAAACTAAGTCCACACCATCAAACGTCTTCACTGGAGTCCTATCACAGTGTGATTTTACGTTTTGCCCCAAAGAACGTTGTCTTTTCATACATTGGAATGCTTTGCAGGTATTTTATATTGTGTACAAATGACTAATTATGGACTCCTGATGTGTCGAATCACTCATTATGTTGCATTAGATAACCTCAGATCAACTACAAATATATTGCTTATCGAAATTTTCCTTTCAGACTATAGCTAGCTGCAATGCATTTCAATGAAAAACGCCAACCGCCAGCAAGATACAGATGCTTCGGGAGCCCCGGCTTACAGAATGAGCTTCCCCAAGGCCAAAAAGGGTGGACACACTATAAAACCAAGGAAAACCGCTCCCACAGTCAGTAAGTCAAAATATCAACATTTATTATTGCACACACATGACCTATATAAATAGAAAAATATTTCCACTTACAGTGGAACAGCATTAACAACAATAACAATAAATTGAATAAATAATGACCTTTTTAACATGACAAAACAAATAACAATTTCTCATTTACAGACTATGTGAACCAGCTCATGGAGCTCCTGTTTGACTCCGTCATTCGTGACCCCCAACCATATCTTCAGGTGGTTGAGCAGATTCCCATCCCAGAACATCTGTGCGCACAGTTCGACAGGCCTTCCATGGAAGAAGCGGTTGCTGCATATGTGTCACGCTTTAATCTTGTACCGGCCTGAAGCCAGTGTAGACACCATCAGCATCCGGAAATTCAGTGCAGATTCTTAGCACTACACAGGAAGGGATTACTACCCTCACTCTGCATCCTAAGAACCCCCAACACCAGGCCACAAAACACCGGTACGAGATATATCTGAAACGGCTAAAGAAAAAGAAGGAAGTATTATATTTATGCACAAATAAAAAAAATAAACGCTGTGAAATTACTATTTGTCATGTCATGTCATTGGACAGTAGCAAGCATTGATTATATGGGATGTGCAATAAGGATTAGATCGTGTTTGCAAGAAAGATTAGTATAGTCTGAGAGATGCAAGATGGAGAAACACCTGTAAAAAAATATATAAATCTGTAATAAATATTATTTACTTATTGATTCCGCGGGCTGGTATCCGGCCAAAATCTGCCTTGGTTGCCATTTGGATAGTATAGGGGTTGAAGCAGACTGGTTGCAATCCAGGATGAACAACCATGCACAGAAGTCCCTCGGGCTCCTGATTTATTCTCCTCCTGACCTATATATAGAAAATTAAATAGTTAGCCATATGCATGGTTTTCAGTGCTACCAAGATGCAAGGTTGTGTGACATTACTACTGTACCTGAGGAACCTCCATGCAGCACACATTCTCCGCCTCGGTTGGCATTCTTCTACAATTTCCACACGTACACCTAGTAGATTGATTTGAGGGTGAAGGAAATCAATCTATCAATGATCAAAATGGCTACAATACAGTACTGCTCAATACGAACACAACGTATGCTCTTTATAAAGTAACGTTATAGCAAACTATTGAAGCAAGCTACTGAAGCTAGTCATAACAAGTAAGTACTGCTCAATACCAACACAACTGCTATAGGATGCTAGGATGGAGACCAGGAAAATACTTTCATCTTGTTTACATCAGGGTCCCCCATTTTCAATTAATTATTACAATTGACATACAGTGGATGCATGTTCCCAAATAACTTTCCTTTATAATTGCGGGGGGACATTAGGTCAAATGTGCAGTACTACCAAAGGTCTGGTCGCACGTACAGAACTGTTGCATATAACGGTATGTTGCTCTTTATAAAGTAACGTAAACAAGGTAACGTTACTTATAGCAAGCTATCGAAGCAAGCTGGTCAGAAGTAAGTACTAACGTTACTCGCTCTTTTCGGCAAGCCATTATACTAACGTTACAACATAAACTTACCACTCGGAAACGATTTGCAAGCCTCGCTGTTGCAACTCAACTTCTTCTTCCGAAACATAGTCTGGGTCGCTCTCTGGATCCCAAATATACGGTACAGCCATGTTGTATTAGTATAAAGTGTTCACCTGGAAGGAAGGACGGGGAGATGGGCGGAGCTATTTGGTGGGTGGCTGTCACTCAAACCATTCTGCTAGTATGGGTGGAGCCAAGCCAATAACAGCTTGAAATCTTGAGGCAGAAAAATGCTGGTTTTGAGTACTTGATTAGAAATATAAAACAATGATTATTTTTGGAATAAACCTTACAGATGTGTTACATAGACTCACAGGAATTGTGTAAAGTTGCCCAAATAGTGCTAGGAATAGCAGTACATAGCCCCTTTAACATCAGAAAATTACACATTTATATGCGTTCCTTTATCTTTTCCACCACAGCTACCCAGACTGCTATGCTGGCTTCATTAACACCTCAAATTCGTGCAGTGGATATCTCTAGATAAATCACATCGAGATAGGTAAGAAGTTAGAACCCATACCTTCCGGCACATTTTATCCGGTTTAATCCAGTGTGACGCTATCAACTTTTTGGCAGCCCTAAGACCGGCCAAAATGTGTCTCTTTACATGTACAGAGGTTGATAACTGAGAAACATCATTCAACAAAAATACAGAAGGCAGTGTAGGTATGGTCAGAGATAAAAATGCTGATAATTGAGTGGTAACTTTTTCCCAGAAAGTCTTGACAGGAGGGCATTCCCAATACATATGCATATATGTACCAATAGCACCGTTTGAACACAAGGAGCATCGAGAGTCCTGTCTGAGAACCATTAGGTGCAAACGTCTAGGAGTCAGGTAAGTCCTATGAACAAAATTAAGATTAATCTGTTGGTGATCCGGGTTGCGTGATGATAGCTGAACATTTTCCCAGACTGCATCCCAATCAAAATCTACTTCCAGGTTTGGGATATCCTTCCTCCAAACCGAGTCTAGGGGAAGGACCTCATATGAGGACGTAAGTAAGTGGCGATAAAAGTCAGAGACGAAGCCTCTCGACGTCTCCTTGTCATAAAAGAATTTGTGAAATCTGTGGTGCTCAAGTGGAATATCTAATGACCTCCGTGAGCCCTCAATGCTGCTCTTATTTGTAGATAGAAAAGATAAGTGGAACTGGTGAGGTTAAATTTGTTGAATATATCTTGATAACTGCGGAGACCATGGTCATCGAAGATATCCCCCAATGTGTGTATGCCTTTCTTTTCCCATCCAGGATATCTGATAGGTTGTTGTGCAATAAGGAGTCAATTGGTATCGGTATCGGGTACATTTTTTTAATTTTTTTTTGATAAATGCTGTAGTTTATTTTGTAATAAGCGGTGCAACAATACAACACAATTATTCCCCACGTATGAGTTGAAAAAGCGTGGAAGGCACTTTGGGTGTCCAGCTGGGTGCCAGGGTTTCTGCGGGCGGCTGCAGTAGCCGACTCTCTTCAGAGGTGGTGACTGTGGTAGACTCCTGGTAGATCCTGCTGGACGCCACTCCCTGGGTGTGGATTCACTCGTCCAAACCCTCTTGTTTGGCTGCTGGATCTGGATCTTTATTCACCAATCCCGTGGCGGCATCGACAGTCTTCTGAGCCGCGGTGGTAACCCCGCTAACCATGGCTTCGCCCACAGATGTGACTCCATCCTTTGCTTTCTCTGCCGCCGCCACGACCCCATCCTTGGCTTTGTTGAGCCCTTTCTTTAGCGCGTCCATGGCTGCTTGCTTGTAGTCTACAGTACACACAGCTTTCCACAGCAAACCGGTAGGCAAGGCACCTTGGTTGAGAAATGCAGGCTTCAATCTATGTTGTTTAGGCTATCTGTTCAGTACTGTTGAGTACTGTTGAAAGATGCACAATGAGATCTTCTGAGAGAATTGTTGAATATATACAAATGTTATAGAACGTTTGATTATGACATCATACTGTGACATCACAAATGTTCTAGAATGTTTGATTATGACATTACACGTTGTGACATCACAACGGAACATGTTTGAGTTCCATTTGAATAATAAATTATGTTTGGTAAGGCTGTCCCCGAAGCCTGTTTTTGGGATTCAAACTTCGTCAGGTTTCTTCGAACGGACGTTTGAACCTTCGTTTTTAATAAAAAAAAAGTCAAATAAAAAATGCTTAATTTATAATTTATTTTTATATATATTATATCCTTTTTTTTAACAAATGTTTTTTATTTTCCCTTTTTTAACATGAAACAAGACAAACAATACAGTAACAGTAATAATCAATGATAAATCACAGGACAATAACATAAATAATAATAACAATAATGACAGTCCAGTAATTAAATCAGAATGAATGTAGATTAAAAGACATAAAAATAATAAATACAATACATGGGCTCTTGCTCGCTCTTCCTCGCTCCTCTCTTCCCCTTCCCCCCCCCCCCCCCCACCCCTCAGGACCCCCACTTGGACTATACATCCACTACTTCATTTAAAGGTGACATGTACTATAAATGTCATTTTTCAGTCTCTAGCATTGTATTATAGTAATAGGAGTTCGTATCAATGTGTTTTAGTGTCTAAATACCATATTGGCGGATTGCTCTGATTCAGCTCAGCCCCTTTCCTCCTCCAGTAAATCAGGCCATTTTGATTTGAACGGCCGATATACGTCATACGGCCGCTGGGTAGCGCAGTGATGTGATTGGCTCTGTGGTTGGAGCTAATGCCCGCCCCCATTCTACCTAGAATAGAGAGGTACCTACTACCTAGAAACAGGAGTGCAGTCACTTGCATATCTTCCACGATGAGCAAACCCTGCAGGCCTTACAGGACATGTTCTGTTCCTGGCTGTAAAGCTACTAATACGTCTTTGCACGCTTTTCCCGTGGATGCCGAACTTCGCCAGCAATGGACAAAGTTCGTTTTTGGGGACCCTCCTAGTTCTGTCGCAACGTCTCATACTCGGGTTTGTACTGCACATTTTTCCGCCGAAGACGTTGTCAATCAAGGTCTTTTTGATGCTGGGGCGGCATCCTGGATTCTTCTAAAGAAAGGAGTTGTACCTACTATTTGGGACGCGACAGAAGTAGTAAGTAGATATGTCGTAATTAGTCAGCTAACTAACTAACTGTTGCTACGTTCACTGTGTGTGTGTGGGGGGTGGAACCATTGTTTGGGGGGTGAGGTATGTTATTATCATCAATCTAACGTTACTGTGTGTGTTCGACGGTGGGGTATATAATTAATCTGTTGATGCTGGGGTGTTTTCCTGGATTGTTCTAAAGAAAGGAGTTGTACTAACTATTCGGGACGCGACAGAAGTACAAGTAGATATGTCGTAATTAGTCAGCTGAACTGTTGCTACGTTCACTGTGTGTGTGTGTGTGTGTGGGGGAACCATTGTTTGGGGGGTGAGGTATGTTATTATCATCAATCTAACGTTACTGTGTGTGTTCGACGGTGGGGTATATAATTTCTGTTTATTTATATTTGTGGCTTGGATTATATAATGTAATTGTTTTACTATTTGGCCATTCTTAGGCCACAAGCTCCAGCGCCCATGTACGCCTGCCTCCAGCTTCCAGGGACATCAGTTGCCAGACCGACCCCCCAAATATGAGTTCTGTTGGTACACAGCTGTCTATGAAAACTCTACGGTCACATGTCAAGAGTCGAGGTTTGTAACCTTTCTGATCAATTAGCAATTAATGTATTCCAACACACATGTAGTTTTGGCAGCTATATATAATAGTCTTTACATATAACCCCCCCCCCCACCGAGTTTTGTGCCTGCCAGGCTCTGATCTGACACCCTTCCCCCCCCAACCAATCACTAAAGCACATTTTTAACTGCGGCCTGTTTAACTGCACATGACAATAAACAATCTTGTATCTATAGCAATATGTACAGTTTGAACTATAGTCTCCCTTGTTTGACTCCCTTGTTTGACTAAACTATGTTTTGTAAATAGGTGTTCAGGCGAAAGTCGTGTCTGTATCTGTCGGGGTGGTGACCACAACTACTGGCTACTGGTCTAGTCAACAGGGACCCTCCACGTCAACACCTGTGAAGGCGTTTAGACCCAGTAAAAGACCACGACTGGAGTCTGATGACGATGAAGTGACCTACAGCTCGATAGACGTTCCAGAGCCTCATGATTCCACGTTCAACATTGACTCATTGATGAGCGAGCCCTCGATTGTAGCATAAGTTGTTACAAAAATCTCCATGGCCGGTAAATAGAAAAGCTGTATAGTTGTGCCGTGTTATTTATTTGTGTTTTTCTCTCTTGAGCGAGCAGGGAACCGTCAAAACCAATCTATGAGGTCCAGAAATACATCGCTTACGAAGACAGTCTACTAGACTTATTCCAACAGTGTCCGGTGTGCGATGCTGGATGTCATATCACGAAGACTAGGCGAGGGACCTGCTTGGCTGTCCGCCAGCTCTGCCCGAGTTGTAAATATAGCCGAAAGTGGGCCAGTCAGCCAATCATAGGGAGCACACCAGCCAGAAATATCCAGCTGTCGGCTGCTGTTTATTTCACTGGCTCATCTTTCACCCAAATAGAGAAGATATTTGATTGATTTGATTGACAAGTCAGATATACATTATGTTTTTGTTTGTGATTCACACATGCATATTAACAAAGCGTTATTAATTTATTCTTTTAGGTTTTCAATGCATTACACGTCTCGACAATCAAGTACAGAACGTTTCGGAAACACGCCAAGATGTTCTTGGAACCGGCTGTTATGAGTATGTGGAATACCGAGCAAGAGGTTACCCTCGCCAGATTAAGCCAGGAGGAGATGGTTATAATCGGAGGTGACATGCGCGCAGACTCTCCAGGTTAGAAAACAGCTCCCCAATGTCAGATTTCGACTTTATGAATACATTTTTAATATTGCACTACATTGATTGAAATTGTTATTATTTTCAACAGGCCACAGTGCTAAGTACGGTAGTTACTCTGTGATGGAACTCGCCACCAATCATGTCATAGACGTCCAACTAATTCAGGTAATTAACAAGTCTGAAGACACAGCACCCTTCATTGTGCTCAAACAAACACATCTCACAAAGCTCTCGCTCTTGAATCTTGAATCGCTGTAGGTATGAAGTGGTCTGGCTGTGTGTGTGGGCGGGGGTTAGGAAATGGAAATTGTGGGATGGGGGATGTAGTGTTTTAAACACGGGTGACTATTTTGAAAAGGCTATTTCATTGCTCTGTGTCTCTTCCCTTGCTTGTACCTCAACAGAGCAAACAGGGAGTTACCAAATGGAAAAAGAAGGCTTGAAGAGAAGCCTCGCTCTTCTGAAGGACCGAGATGTGACCTTGGACTGTATTGTCACAGATCGTCACCCGCAGATTCAAAAGTACCTGAGAGATCTGGGCATCAAACACTTCTACGATGTGTGGCACGTGGCCAAAGGTATGACACTTATGTCGAAAGGCATCCCACATTCAATCTCTTAGGATGTTGTTATCCTGTTCTGTTTAGATTGACGACTGTTATGTTCTGCTTAATTCAAATTCAAGGCCTGTCTAAGAAGCTGGACAAGGTGGCACAAGATAAAGACTGCAAGGTGATAAAAAAATGGCGCCAACACATATCTAACCACCTCTACTGGACTGCTGCCACATCAAAGACGCCGGCTGAGAGGGTGGCCAAGTGGAAGTCATGTCTCAATCACCTGATGAATGTACATGAACACGACGAAGAACCACTCTATCCACGTTGTCTTCATGCTGACCGTTTGTCGAGAGATAGTAGCAAGTGGGTTAAACCTGGTATGTCTATCTGTCTTTCATCATGATTATATACTCAACATATTTATTTATGTTCTCATTCTAGATTGGTGTGATTTACAAATGTATACTTGCTTGAATAATTCTAATCTACTGTAATATACTCTAATGAAATATCTGAATGCAATTTCTTTTTTACTTTAGACTCAAAACCGGCCCACCAGCTCGAGAAGGTGCTGCTAAACACGAGGCTCATCAAAGATGTCTCCAAACTAAGTCCACACCATCAAACGTCTTCACTGGAGTCCTATCACAGTGTGATTTTACGTTTTGCCCCAAAGAACGTTGTCTTTTCATACATTGGAATGCTTTGCAGGTATTTTATATTGTGTACAAATGACTAATTATGGACTCCTGATGTGTCGAATCACTCATTATGTTGCATTAGATAACCTCAGATCAACTACAAATATATTGCTTATCGAAATTTTCCTTTCAGACTATACCTAGCTGCAATGCATTTCAATGAAAACGCCAACCGCCAGCAAGATACAGATGCTTCGGGAGCCCCGGCTTACAGAATGAGCTTCCCCAAGGCCAAAAAGGGTGGACACACTATAAAACCAAGGAAAACCGCTCCCACAGTCAGTAAGTCAAAATATCAACATTTATTATTGCACACACATGACCTATATAAATAGAAAAATATTTCCACTTACAGTGGAACAGCATTAACAACAATAACAATAAATTGAATAAATAATAACCTTTTTAACATGACAAAACAAATAACAATTTCTCATTTACAGACTATGTGAACCAGCTCATGGAGCTCCTGTTTGACTCCGTCATTCGTGACCCCCAACCATATCTCCAGGTGGTTGAGCAGATTCCCATCCCAGAACATCTGTGCGCACAGTTCGACAGGCCTTCCATGGAAGAAGCGGTTGCTGCATATGTGTCACGCTTTAATCTTGTACCGGCCTGAAGCCAGTGTAGACACCATCAGCATCCGGAAATTCAGTGCAGATTCTTAGCACTACACAGGAAGGGATTACTACCCTCACTCTGCATCCTAAGAACCCCCAACACCAGGCCACAAAACACCGGTACGAGATATATCTGAAACGGCTAAAGAAAAAGAAGGAAGTATTATATTTATGCACAAATAAAAAAAATAAACGCTGTGAAATTACTATTTGTCATGTCATGTCATTGGACAGTAGCAAGCATTGATTATATGGGATGTGCAATAAGGATTAGATCGTGTTTGCAAGAAAGATTAGTATAGTCTGAGAGATGCAAGATGGAGAAACACCTGTAAAAAAATATATAAATCTGTAATAAATATTATTTACTTATTGATTCCGCGGGCTGGTATCCGGCCAAAATCTGCCTTGGTTGCCATTTGGATAGTATAGGGGTTGAAGCAGACTGGTTGCAATCCAGGATGAACAACCATGCACAGAAGTCCCTCGGGCTCCTGATTTATTCTCCTCCTGACCTATATATAGAAAATTAAATAGTTAGCCATATGCATGGTTTTCAGTGCTACCAAGATGCAAGGTTGTGTGACATTACTACTGTACCTGAGGAACCTCCATGCAGCACACATTCTCCGCCTCGGTTGGCATTCTTCCACAATTTCCACACGTACACCTAGTAGATTGATTTGAGGGTGAAGGAAATCAATCTATCAATGATCAAAATGGCTACAATACAGTACTGCTCAATACGAACACAACGTATGCTCTTTATAAAGTAACGTTATAGCAAACTATTGAAGCAAGCTACTGAAGCTAGTCATAACAAGTAAGTACTGCTCAATACCAACACAACTGCTATAGGATGCTAGGATGGAGACCAGGAAAATACTTTCATCTTGTTTACATCAGGGTCCCCCATTTTCAATTAATTATTACAATTGACATACAGTGGATGCATGTTCCCAAATAACTTTCCTTTATAATTGCGGGGGGACATTAGGTCAAATGTGCAGTACTACCAAAGGTCTGGTCGCACGTACAGAACTGTTGCATAACGGTATGCTGCTCTTTATAAAGTAACGTAAACAAGGTAACGTTACTTATAGCAAGCTATCGAAGCAAGCTGGTCAGAAGTAAGTACTAACGTTACTCGCTCTTTTCGGCAAGCCATTATACTAACGTTACAACATAAACTTACCACTCGGAAACGATTTGCAAGCCTCGCTGTTGCAACTCAACTTCTTCTTCCGAAACATAGTCTGGGTCGCTCTCTGGATCCCAAATATACGGTACAGCCATGTTGTATTAGTATAAAGTGTTCACCTGGAAGGAAGGACGGGGAGATGGGCGGAGCTATTTGGTGGGTGGCTGTCACTCAAACCATTCTGCTAGTATGGGTGGAGCCAAGCCAATAACAGCTTGAAATCTTGAGGCAGAAAAATGCTGGTTTTGAGTACTTGATTAGAAATATAAAACAATGATTATTTTTGGAATAAACCTTACAGATGTGTTACATACTCACAGGAATTGTGTAAAGTTGCCCAAATAGTGCTAGGAATAGCAGTACATAGCCCCTTTAACATCAGAAAATTACACATTTATATGCGTTCCTTTATCTTTTCCACCACAGCTACCCAGACTGCTATGCTGGCTTCATTAACACCTAAAATTCGTGCAGTGGATATCTCTAGATAAATCACATCGAGATAGGTAAGAAGTTAGAACCCATACCTTCCGGCACATTTTATCCGGTTTAATCCAGTGTGACGCTATCAACTTTTTGGCAGCCCTAAGACCGGCCAAAATGTGTCTCTTTACATGTACAGAGGTTGATAACTGAGAAACATCATTCAACAAAAATACAGAAGGCAGTGTAGGTATGGTCAGAGATAAAAATGCTGATAATTGAGTGGTAACTTTTTCCCAGAAAGTCTTGACAGGAGGGCATTCCCAATACATATGCATATATGTACCAATAGCACCGTTTGAACACAAGGAGCATCGAGAGTCCTGTCTGAGACCCATTAGGTGCAAACGTCTAGGAGTCAGGTAAGTCCTATGAACAAAATTAAGATTAATCTGTTGGTGATCCGGGTTGCGTGATGATAGCTGAACATTTTCCCAGACTGCATCCCAATCAAAATCTACTTCCAGGTTTGGGATGCGTGAATATTAAAGGCAACCAACTTGTGTTCGGCTTTTCTCTGATTGGCCGCGCCCCCCCGCCCCCACGCGCAGGCAAGCGCAGCCGTCCCACGTCCCAAATGAAATCCAAGGAGCAAGCGCGGCAGCGCGGGCAACCAACTTGTGTACCAATTCCAACGCACTTGTGTTGGGCTGCGGTAGCAGTGGAGCGCTGCTGACTGATTATTATGTTTCGCGTTTTTAACAACCAACGGTAGATTCACTCGTCACTGTACATGTATTTAAACAAAGCCCATACAGTTATGAAATGCGCTGAACTAGAAAATACATCTGGTAGTTCGTTTATGACGTTAATTAATAATAAACACTGTTAGGACTCTTACTAATAAACACTGTGTTAGGACTATAAACACTGTTAGGACTATCTGACTCTTAATAATAAACACTGTTACAGTGTTAGGACTATCTCGATTCACGCGTCACTACTGTAACTAGAAACTCTGGGTGTCACTGTACATCAGTGTGGAACTGTAAGCTGTAACGTTATTTCGCGTTTGTAACGTCAGCGGGGCGATGCAGTGGTTTGTCCCCGGCTTCCGTGCACCACCGCCGGCTCTACTCGATCCAGCTCCAGCAGCAGCGACCGTGCTCCGTTGTAGAACGAAGCCCTTCAATGACAGAGCTCTCATATTTTGCGAATGCATAAACTATATCTTAAATTATGGCTATGTGTCTAATATGGCTGTCGCTTATCAATGACTTCGCGACAGCCATATTAGACACATAGCCATAATTTAAGATATAGTTTATGCATTCGCAAATATGAGAGCTCTGTCATTGAAGTGGGTGGTGGCAGTGTAACAGCGTTCACCCTGATGTAAAGTAGCGATTTTTATTGTTTTGTCATGACAACCCAATTACATAATCCAACATATGTGTAAAGAAACAACATATTCCAGTTAACGGTATATTTTTTAATGATTCATTATGGTATAAATTAGGTTAACTGGAGCTGTGGAGGCTGCTTGCTGAAGAGCCAGCGGGGCGACGCGGTTGTTTTTTCCCCGGCTTCCGTGCACCGCCCGCGGCTTGACTCGGTTCAGCTCCAGCAGCAGCAGTGGCCGTTCCTCCGTTGTAGGAAGCCCTTCAATGACAAGCGCTCTCATATTTTGCGAATGCATAAACTATATCTTAAATTATGGCTATGTGTCTAATATGGCTGTCGCTTATCAATGACTTCGCGACAGCCATATTAGACACATCGCCATAATTTAAGATATAGTTATTTATGCATTCGCAAATATGAGAGCTCTGTCATTGAAGTGGGTGGTGGCAGCTTACTAATAATAATAATAACTTTATTTGTATAACAGTAGCGATTTTTATTGTTTTGTCATGACCAAACATAATCCCAACATAGATAGGAGATGTACTGTATGTCAAATGTCGGTCATGTGGTGGAAGAGTTTAGTACAGTCACACAACAGAACACCGCTGGTTCGACCAGTGCTTCTGCCGCGCGCGTCTCTCTTGCCGCAAGGGCGTGTGCTAGTGGATTGATTGATTGGCCGTGTGGCCAATCAGAGAAACGCTGAACGAAAAGCTGAACACAAGTTGGTTGCCTTTAATATTCACGCGTTTGGGATATCCTTCCTCCAAACCGAGTCTAGGGGAAGGACCTCATATGAGGACGTAAGTAAGTGGCGATAAAAGTCAGAGACGAAGCCTCTCGACGTCTCCTTGTCATAAAAGAATTTGTGAAATCTGTGGTGCTCAAGTGGAATATCTAATGGGACTCCGTGAGCCCTCAATGCTGATTGATTGATTGATTGATTGAAAACTTTATTAACAGATTGCAGAATGGGTACAATACAGTACAGCTCAATACACACAATTGTTAAGGGGATGCAGACCAGAGAAAGACTTTCGTCTTGTTTACATCAGGGTCCCCCATTTTCAATTCATCAGGACATATATGACATACATGACATAGATAGTCAGTACTGCTACATCTATACATTTATGACATACCAGATTTGCAAATACAGTACTGTTTGTGATACCGAAGGAGTCAGGAAAAGGGAGTATATACATTTGACGTAGAAACTGTACATTGGAGGAGGTTGGGTGGGGGGGGGTTGGGTACACTGGGATATTGACAACCATACTGGGTAATCTACATTGGAGGTGGTTGGGGGGGGGGGGGGGCACACTGTATATACAAGCAAAACTGTACATTGAGGGGGGGGGGGGGGGGGGGGACACTGTGCAAACAAACAAAATTGTACATTGGACTATTGACAAAACCATACTAGGTAAATGACTGTACATTGAAGGGGGTTGGGTTCGGATATTTACAGGAGCCAGTGTTGAATTGCAGTCTCCCGTAGGTGTCCCTTGAGAGAGGTTTTGAAAGTGGGTAGTGATCCACATTCCTTTACAGCTTTGGGTAGGGCGTTCCACATTGATGTGGCATAATTGCGAAACGTGTTTAGTCCCTTATTTGAGCCGAATCTGGGTTTAACATGATTTGTGGAGCTCCCTCTGGTGTTGTGATCGTGGTATTCACTGACCTTTGGGAAGTATTTTGACATGTACATGGGTACCTTGGTCGTGTAGTGTATCTTGTAGACCAGGCCCATTGCAAGTTGCTGCTCTTATTTGTAGATAGAAAAGATAAGTGGAACTGGTGAGGTTAAATTTGTTGAATATATCTTGATAACTGCGGAGACCATGGTCATCGAAGATATCCCCCAATGTGTGTATGCCTTTCTTTTCCCATCCAGGATATCTGATAGGTTGTTGTGCAATAAGGAGTCAATTGGTATCGGTATCGGGTAAATTTCTTTTTATTTTTTTTTTGATAAATGCTGTAGTTTATTTTGTAATAAGCGGTGCAACAATACAACACAATTATTCCCCACGTATGAGTTGAAAAAGCGTGGAAGGCACTTTGGGTGTCCAGCTGGGTGCCAGGGTTTCTGCGGGCGGCTGCAGTAGCCGACTCTCTTCAGAGGTGGTGACTGTGGTAGACTCCTGGTAGATCCTGCTGGACGCCACTCCCTGGGTGTGGATTCACTCGTCCAAACCCTCTTGTTTGGCTGCTGGATCTGGATCTTTATTCACCAATCCCGTGGCGGCATCGACAGTCTTCTGAGCCGCGGTGGTAACCCCGCTAACCATGGCTTCGCCCACAGATGTGACTCCATCCTTTGCTTTCTCTGCCGCCGCCACGACCCCATCCTTGGCTTTGTTGAGCCCTTTCTTTAGCGCGTCCATGGCTGCTTGCTTGTAGTCTACAGTACACACAGCTTTCCACAGCAAACCGGTAGGCAAGGCACCTTGGTTGAGAAATGCAGGCTTCAATCTATGTTGTTTAGGCTATCTGTTCAGTACTGTTGAGTACTGTTGAAAGATGCACAATGAGATCTTCTTCTTCTTCTTATTTGAATTTCCGGCAGAGTAGACGCATCGAGGCGTATTACTGCCCTCCGCAATTCTTTTTATGGGCTCTTCTTCTTCTCCTTCTTCTCCTTCTTTTTCTTCTTCTACTGGACCCCGTCATCACCTACATTGTCCATTGGAGTGCAGCTACTGCTGCTACTTCCTGTCTGAGCCCCCCTCCGCGGGATTTCTTATACTACACTAGTGGTGTTCCATCTTTAGGCCTCTTCAACTCACACTTTCTCCTTCTTCTCTGCTCCTCTTGCCTGTCCAATACTAATACATACCCTAACGCTATATCCTCTGGTACAACTCTGAAGCATGCAGAAATGTCAGCACTGCCTCTGTGATCAACTGGTGGTTCTCATTATCCATGCCAAAGAATGATTTAAGAGAGAAGGAAGATACTCCCAGCTCTACCAGACTTTTATAAAAGATTTCCCTCTCTTTCCTATACCTTTCACATTCTAGGAAGACATGCCCGACAGTTTCAGTCTCTCCACATTCACACACCCCATCTGGATGTTTGCCCACAATGAACAAGCTACTGTTCAACCCACAGTGCCCCAGCCTCAGTCTACACATCTTCACCCTATCACTGAGAGAATTGTTGAATATATACAAATGTTATAGAACGTTTGATTATGACATCATACTGTGACATCACAAATGTTCTAGAATGTTTGATTATGACATTACACGTTGTGACATCACAACGGAACATGTTTGAGTTCCATTTGAATAATAAATTATGTTTGGTAAGGCTGTCCCCGAAGCCTGTTTTTGGGATTCAAACTTCGTCAGGGTTCTTCGAACGGACATTTGAACCTTCGTTTTTAATAAAAAAAAGTCAAATAAAAAATGTTTAATTTATAATTTATTTTTATATATATTATATCCTTTTTTTTAACAAATGTTTTTTATTTTCCCTTTTTTAACATGAAACAAGACAAACAATACAGTAACAGTAATAATCAATGATAAATCACAGGACAATAACATAAATAATAATAACAATAATGACAGTCCAGTAATTAAATCAGAATGAATGTAGATTAAAAGACATAAAAATAATAAATACAATACATGGGCTTTTGCTCGCTCTTCCTCGCTCCTCTCTTCCCCTTCCCCCCCCCCCACCCCTCAGGACCCCCACTTGGACTATACATCCACTACTTCATTTAAAGGTGACATGTACTATAAATGTCATTTTTCAGTCTCTAGCATTGTATTATAGTAATAGGAGTTCGTATCAATGTGTTTTAGTGTCTAAATACCATATTGGCGGATTGCTCTGATTCAGCTCAGCCCCTTTCCTCCTCCAGTAAATCAGGCCATTTTGATTTGAACGGCCGATATACGTCATACGGCCGCTGGGTAGCACACAGTGATGCGATTGGCTCTGTGGTTGGAGCTAATGCCCGCCCCCATTCTACCTAGAATAGAGAGGTACCTACTACCTAGAAACAGGAGTGCAGTCACTTGCATATCTTCCACGATGAGCAAACCCTGCAGGCCTTACAGGACATGTTCTGTTCCTGGCTGTAAAGCTACTAATACGTCTTTGCACGCTTTTCCCGTGGATGCCGAACTTCGCCAGCAATGGACAAAGTTCGTTTTTGGGGACCCTCCTAGTTCTGTCGCAACGTCTCATACTCGGGTTTGTACTGCACATTTTTCCGCCGAAGACGTTGTCAATCAAGGTCTTTTTGATGCTGGGGCGGCATCCTGGATTCTTCTAAAGAAAGGAGTTGTACCTACTATTCGGGACGCGACAGAAGTAGTAAGTAGATATGTCGTAATTAGTCAGCTAACTAACTAACTGTTGCTACGTTCACTGTGTGTGTGTGGGGGGTGGAACCATTGTTTGGGGGGTGAGGTATGTTATTATCATCAATCTAACGTTACTGTGTGTGTTCGACGGTGGGGTATATAATTAATCTGTTGATGCTGGGGTGTTTTCCTGGATTGTTCTAAAGAAAGGAGTTGTACTAACTATTCGGGACGCGACAGAAGTACAAGTAGATATGTCGTAATTAGTCAGCTGAACTGTTGCTACGTTCACTGTGTGTGTGTGTGTGTGTGTGTGGGGGAACCATTGTTTGGGGGGTGAGGTATGTTATTATCATCAATCTAACGTTACTGTGTGTGTTCGACGGTGGGGTATATAATTTCTGTTTATTTATATTTGTGGCTTGGATTATATAATGTAATTGTTTTACTATTTGGCCATTCTTAGGCCACAAGCTCCAGCGCCCATGTACGCCTGCCTCCAGCTTCCAGGGACATCAGTTGCCAGACCGACCCCCCAAATATGAGTTCTGTTGGTACACAGCTGTCTATGAAAACTCTACGGTCACATGTCAAGAGTCGAGGTTTGTAACCTTTCTGATCAATTAGCAATTAATGTATTCCAACACACATGTAGTTTTGGCAGCTATATATAATAGTCTTTACATATAACCCCCCCCCCCCCACCGAGTTTTGTGCCTGCCAGGCTCTGATCTGACACCCTTCCCCCCCCAACCAATCACTAAAGCACATTTTTAACTGCGGCCTGTTTAACTGCACATGACAATAAACAATCTTGTATCTATAGCAATATGTACAGTTTGAACTATAGTCTCCCTTGTTTGACTCCCTTGTTTGACTAAACTATGTTTTGTAAATAGGTGTTCAGGCGAAAGTCGTGTCTGTATCTGTCGGGGTGGTGACCACAACTACTGGCTACTGGTCTAGTCAACAGGGACCCTCCACGTCAACACCTGTGAAGGCGTTTAGACCCAGTAAAAGACCACAACTGGAGTCTGATGACGATGAAGTGACCTACAGCTCGATAGACGTTCCAGAGCCTCATGATTCCACGTTCAACATTGACTCATTGATGAGCGAGCCCTCGATTGTAGCATAAGTTGTTACAAAAATCTCCATGGCCGGTAAATAGAAAAGCTGTATAGTTGTGCCGTGTTATTTATTTGTGTTTTTCTCCCTTGAGCGAGCAGGGAACCGTCAAAACCAATCTATGAGGTCCAGAAATACATCGTTTACGAAGACAGTCTACTAGACTTATTCCAACAGTGTCCGGTGTGCAATGCTGGATGTCATATCACGAAGACTAGGCGAGGGACCTGCTTGGCTGTCCGCCAGCTCTGCCCGAGTTGTAAATATAGCCGAAAGTGGGCCAGTCAGCCAATCATAGGGAGCACACCAGCCAGAAATATCCAGCTGTCGGCTGCTGTTTATTTCACTGGCTCATCTTTCACCCAAATGGAGAAGGTATTTGATTGATTTGATTGACAAGTCAGATATACATTATGTTTTTGTTTGTGATTCACACATGCATATTAACAAAGCGTTATTAATTTATTCTTTTAGGTTCTCAATGCATTACACGTCTCGACAATCAAGTACAGAACGTTTCGGAAACACGCCAAGATGTTCTTGGAACCGGCTGTTATGAGTATGTGGAATACCGAGCAAGAGGTTACCCTCGCCAGATTAAGCCAGGAGGAGATGGTCATAATCGGAGGTGACATGCGCGCAGACTCTCCAGGTTAGAAAACAGCTCCCCAATGTCAGATTTCGACTTTATGAATACATTTTTAATATTGCACTACATTGATTGAAATTGTTATTATTTTCAACAGGCCACAGTGCTAAGTACGGTAGTTACTCTGTGATGGAACTCGCCACCAATCATGTCATAGACGTCCAACTAAATCAGGTAATTAACAAGTCTGAAGACACAGCACCCTTCATTGTGCTCAAACAAACACATCTCACAAAGCTCTTGCCCTTGAATCTTGAATCGCTGTAGGTGTGAAGTGGTCTGGCTGTGTGTGTGGGCGGGGGTTAGGAAATGGAAATTGTGGGATGGGGGATGTAGTGTTTTAAACACGGGTGACTATTTTGAAAAGGCTATTTCATTGCTCTGTGTCTCTTCCCTTGCTTGTACCTCAACAGAGCAATGAAGTCGGGGGGGAGTTACCAAATGGAAAAAGAAGGCTTGAAGAGAAGCCTCGCTCTTCTGAAGGACCGAGATGTGACCTTGGACTGTATTGTCACAGATCGTCACCCGCAGATTCAAAAGTACCTGAGAGATCTGGGCATCAAACACTTCTACGATGTGTGGCACGTGGCCAAAGGTATGACACTTATGTCGAAAGGCATCCCACATTCAATCTCTTAGGATGTTGTTATCCTGTTCTGTTTAGATTGACGACTGTTATGTTCTGCTTAATTCAAATTCAAGGCCTGTCTAAGAAGCTGGACAAGGTGGCACAAGATAAAGACTGCAAGGTGATAAAAAAATGGCGCCAACACATATCTAACCACCTCTATTGGACTGCTGCCACATCAAAGACGCCGGCTGAGAGGGTGGCCAAGTGGAAGTCATGTCTCAATCACCTGATGAATGTACATGAACACGACGAAGAACCACTCTATCCACGTTGTCTTCATGCTGACCGTTTGTCGAGAGATAGTAGCAAGTGGGTTAAACCTGGTATGTCTATCTGTCTTTCATCATGATTATATACTCAACATATTTATTTATGTTCTCATTCTAGATTGGTGTGATTTACAAATGTATACTTGCTTGAATAATTCTAATCTACTGTAATATACTCTAATGAAATATCTGAATGCAATTTCTTTTTTACTTTAGACTCAAAACCGGCCCACCAGCTCGAGAAGGTGCTGCTAAACACGAGGCTCATCAAAGATGTCTCCAAACTAAGTCCACACCATCAAACGTCTTCACTGGAGTCCTATCACAGTGTGATTTTACGTTTTGCCCCAAAGAACGTTGTCTTTTCATACATTGGAATGCTTTGCAGGTATTTTATATTGTGTACAAATGACTCATTATGGACTCCTGATGTGTCGAATCACTCATTATGTTGCATTAGATAACCTCAGATCAACTACAAATATATTGCTTATCGAAATTTTCCTTTCAGACTATACCTAGCTGCAATGCATTTCAATGAAAACGCCAACCGCCAGCAAGATACAGATGCTTCGGGAGCCCCGGCTTACAGAATGAGCTTCCCCAAGGCCAAAAAGGGTGGACACACTATAAAACCAAGGAAAACCGCTCCCACAGTCAGTAAGTCAAAATATCAACATTTATTATTGCACACACATGACCTATATAAATAGAAAATATTTCCACTTACAGTGGAACAGCATTAACAACAATAACAATAAATTGAATAAATAATAACCTTTTTAACATGACAAAACAAATAACAATTTCTCATTTACAGACTATGTGAACCAGCTCATGGAGCTCCTGTTTGACTCCGTCATTCGTGACCCCCAACCATATCTCCAGGTGGTTGAGCAGATTCCCATCCCAGAACATCTGTGCGCACAGTTCGACAGGCCTTCCATGGAAGAAGCAGTTGCTGCATATGTGTCACGCTTTAATCTTGTACCGGCCTGAAGCCAGTGTAGACACCATCAGCATCCGGAAATTCAGTGCAGATTCTTAGCACTACACAGGAAGGGATTACTACCCTCACTCTGCATCCTAAGAACCCCCAACACCAGGCCACAAAACACCGGTACGAGATATATCTGAAACGGCTAAAGAAAAAGAAGGAAGTATTATATTTATGCACAAATAAAAAAAAAAAAACGCTGTGAAATTACTATTTGTCATGTCATGTCATTGGACAGTAGCAAGCATTGATTATATGGGATGTGCAATAAGGATTAGATCGTGTTTGGAAGAAAGATTAGTATAGTCTGAGAGATGCAAGATGGAGAAACACCTGTAAAAAAATATATAAATCTGTAATAAATATTATTTACTTATTGATTCCGCGGGCTGGTATCCGGCCAAAATCTGCCTTGGTTGCCATTTGGATAGTATAGGGGTTGAAGCAGACTGGTTGCAATCCAGGATGAACAACCATGCACAGAAGTCCCTCGGGCTCCTGATTTATTCTCCTCCTGACCTATATATAGAAAATTAAATAGTTAGCCATATGCATGGTTTTCAGTGCTACCAAGATGCAAGGTTGTGTGACATTACTACTGTACCTGAGGAACCTCCATGCAGCACACATTCTCCGCCTCGGTTGGCATTCTTCCACAATTTCCACACGTACACCTAGTAGATTGATTTGAGGGTGAAGGAAATCAATCTATCAATGATCAAAATGGCTACAATACAGTACTGCTCAATACGAACACAACGTATGCTCTTTATAAAGTAACGTTATAGCAAACTATTGAAGCAAGCTACTGAAGCTAGTCATAACAAGTAAGTACTGCTCAATACCAACACAACTGCTATAGGATGCTAGGATGGAGACCAGGAAAATACTTTCATCTTGTTTACATCAGGGTCCCCCATTTTCAATTAATTATTACAATTGACATACAGTGGATGCATGTTCCCAAATAACTTTCCTTTATAATTGCGGGGGGACATTAGGTCAAATGTGCAGTACTACCAAAGGTCTGGTCGCACGTACAGAACTGTTGCATATAACGGTATGCTGCTCTTTATAAAGTAACGTAAACAAGGTAACGTTACTTATAGCAAGCTATCGAAGCAAGCTGGTCAGAAGTAAGTACTAACGTTACTCGCTCTTTTCGGCAAGCCATTATACTAACGTTACAACATAAACTTACCACTCGGAAACGATTTGCAAGCCTCGCTGTTGCAACTCAACTTCTTCTTCCGAAACATAGTCTGGGTCGCTCTCTGGATCCCAAATATACGGTACAGCCATGTTGTATTAGTATAAAGTGTTCACCTGGAAGGAAGGACGGGGAGATGGGCGGAGCTATTTGGTGGGTGGCTGTCACTAAAACCATTCTGCTAGTATGGGTGGAGCCAAGCCAATAACAGCTTGAAATCTTGAGGCAGAAAAATGCTGGTTTTGAGTACTTGATTAGAAATATAAAACAATGATTATTTTTGGAATAAACCTTACAGATGTGTTACATAGACTCACAGGAATTGTGTAAAGTTGCCCAAATAGTGCTAGGAATAGCAGTACATAGCCCCTTTAACATCAGAAAATTACACATTTATATGTGTTCCTTTATCTTTTCCACCACAGCTACCCAGACTGCTATGCTGGCTTCATTAACACCTAAAATTCGTGCAGTGGATATCTCTAGATAAATCACATCGAGATAGGTAAGAAGTTAGAACCCATACCTTCCGGCACATTTTATCCGGTTTAATCCAGTGTGACGCTATCAACTTTTTGGCAGCCCTAAGACCGGCCAAAATGTGTCTCTTTACATGTACAGAGGTTGATAACTGAGAAACATCATTCAACAAAAATACAGAAGGCAGTGTAGGTATGGTCAGATATAAAAATGCTGATAATTGAGTGGTAACTTTTTCCCAGAAAGTCTTGACAGGAGGGCATTCCCAATACATATGCATATATGTACCAATAGCACCGTTTGAACACAAGGAGCATCGAGAGTCCTGTCTGAGACCCATTAGGTGCAAACGTCTAGGAGTCAGGTAAGTCCTATGAACAAAATTAAGATTAATCTGTTGGTGATCCGGGTTGCGTGATGATAGCTGAACATTTTCCCAGACTGCATCCCAATCAAAATCTACTTCCAGGTTTGGGATATCCTTCCTCCAAACCGAGTCTAGGGGAAGGACCTCATATGAGGACGTAAGTAAGTGGCGATAAAAGTCAGAGACGAAGCCTCTCGACGTCTCCTTGTCATAAAAGAATTTGTGAAATCTGTGGTGCTCAAGTGGAATATCTAATGGGACTCCGTGAGCCCTCAATGCTGCTCTTATTTGTAGATAGAAAAGATAAGTGGAACTGGTGAGGTTAAATTTGTTGAATATATCTTGATAACTGCGGAGACCATGGTCATCGAAGATATCCCCCAATGTGTGTATGCCTTTCTTTTCCCATCCAGGATATCTGATAGGTTGTTGTGCAATAAGGAGTCAATTGGTATCGGTATCGGGTAAATTTTTTTTAATTTTTTTTTGATAAATGCTGTAGTTTATTTTGTAATAAGCGGTGCAACAATACAACACAATTATTCCCCACGTATGAGTTGAAAAAGCGTGGAAGGCACTTTGGGTGTCCAGCTGGGTGCCAGGGTTTCTGCGGGCGGCTGCAGTAGCCGACTCTCTTGCTGGACGCCACTCCCTGGGTGTGGATTCACTCGTCCAAACCCTCTTGTTTGGCTGCTGGATCTGGATCTTTATTCACCAATCCCGTGGCGGCATCGACAGTCTTCTGAGCCGCTGTGGTAACCCCGCTAACCATGGCTTCGCCCACAGATGTGACTCCATCCTTTGCTTTCTCTGCCGCCGCCACGACCCCATCCTTGGCTTTGTTGAGCCCTTTCTTTAGCGCGTCCATGGCTGCTTGCTTGTAGTCTACAGTACACACAGCTTTCCACAGCAAACCGGTAGGCAAGGCACCTTGGTTGAGAAATGCAGGCTTCAATCTATGTTGTTTAGGCTATCTGTTCAGTACTGTTGAGTACTGTTGAAAGATGCACAATGAGATCTTCTGAGAGAATTGTTGAATATATACAAATGTTATAGAACGTTTGATTATGACATCATACTGTGACATCACAAATGTTCTAGAATGTTTGATTATGACATTACACGTTGTGACATCACAACGGAACATGTTTGAGTTCCATTTGAATAATAAATTATGTTTGGTAAGGCTGTCCCCGAAGCCTGTTTTTGGGATTCAAACTTCGTCAGGGTTCTTCGAACGGACGTTTGAACCTTCGTTTTTAATAAAAAAAAGTCAAATAAATTTTTTTTAATTTATAATTTATTTTTATATATATTATATCCTTTTTTTTAACAAATGTTTTTTATTTTCCCTTTTTTAACATGAAACAAGACAAACAATACAGTAACAGTAATAATCAATGATAAATCACAGGACAATAACATAAATAATAATAACAATAATGACAGTCCAGTAATTAAATCAGAATGAATGTAGATTAAAAGACATAAAAATAATAAATACAATACATGGGCTTTTGCTCGCTCTTCCTCGCTCCTCTCTTCCCCTTCCCCCCCCCCCCCCCACCCCCCCCCCCCCCCCCCACCCCTCAGGACCCCCACTTGGACTATACATCCACTACTTCATTTAAAGGTGACATGTACTATAAATGACATTTTTCAGTCTCTAGCATTGTATTATAGTAATAGGAGTTCGTATCAATGTGTTTTAGTGTCTAAATACCATATTGGCGGATTGCTCTGATTCAGCTCAGCCCCTTTCCTCCTCCAGTAAATCAGGCCATTTTGATTTGAACGGCCGATATACGTCATACGGCCGCTGGGTAGCACACAGTGATGCGATTGGCTCTGTGGTTGGAGATAATGCCCGCCCCCATTCTACCTAGAATAGAGAGGTACCTACTACCTAGAAACAGGAGTGCAGTCACTTGCATATCTTCCACGATGAGCAAACCCTGCAGGCCTTACAGGACATGTTCTGTTCCTGGCTGTAAAGCTACTAATACGTCTTTGCACGCTTTTCCCGTGGATGCCGAACTTCGCCAGCAATGGACAAAGTTCGTTTTTGGGGACCCTCCTAGTTCTGTCGCAACGTCTCATACTCGGGTTTGTACTGCACATTTTTCCGCCGAAGACGTTGTCAATCAAGGTCTTTTTGATGCTGGTGCGGCATCCTGGATTCTTCTAAAGAAAGGAGTTGTACCTACTATTCGGGACGCGACAGAAGTAGTAAGTAGATATGTCGTAATTAGTCAGCTAACTAACTAACTGTTGCTACGTTCACTGTGTGTGTGTGGGGGGTGGAACCATTGTTTGGGGGGTGAGGTATGTTATTATCATCAATCTAACGTTACTGTGTGTGTTCGACGGTGGGGTATATAATTAATCTGTTGATGCTGGGGTGTTTTCCTGGATTGTTCTAAAGAAAGGAGTTGTACTAACTATTCGGGACGCGACAGAAGTACAAGTAGATATGTCGTAATTAGTCAGCTGAACTGTTGCTACGTTCACTGTGTGTGTGTGTGTGTGTGTGTGGGGGAACCATTGTTTGGGGGGTGAGGTATGTTATTATCATCAATCTAACGTTACTGTGTGTGTTCGACGGTGGGGTATATAATTTCTGTTTATTTATATTTGTGGCTTGGATTATATAATGTAATTGTTTTACTATTTGGCCATTCTTAGGCCACAAGCTCCAGCGCCCATGTACGCCTGCCTCCAGCTTCCAGGGACATCAGTTGCCAGACCGACCCCCCAAATATGAGTTCTGTTGGTACACAGCTGTCTATGAAAACTCTACGGTCACATGTCAAGAGTCGAGGTTTGTAACCTTTCTGATCAATTAGCAATTAATGTATTCCAACACACATGTAGTTTTGGCAGCTATATATAATAGTCTTTACATATAACCCCCCCCCCCCCACCGAGTTTTGTGCCTGCCAGGCTCTGATCTGACACCCTTCCCCCCCCAACCAATCACTAAAGCACATTTTTAACTGCGGCCTGTTTAACTGCACATGACAATAAACAATCTTGTATCTATAGCAATATGTACAGTTTGAACTATAGTCTCCCTTGTTTGACTCCCTTGTTTGACTAAACTATGTTTTGTAAATAGGTGTTCAGGCAAAAGTCGTGTCTGTATCTGTCGGGGTGGTGACCACAACTACTGGCTACTGGTCTAGTCAACAGGGACCCTCCACGTCAACACCTGTGAAGGCGTTTAGACCCAGTAAAAGACCACGACTGGAGTCTGATGACGATGAAGTGACCTACAGCTCGATAGACGTTCCAGAGCCTCATGATTCCACGTTCAACATTGACTCATTGATGAGCGAGCCCTCGATTGTAGCATAAGTTGTTACAAAAATCTCCATGGCCGGTAAATAGAAAAGCTGTATAGTTGTGCCGTGTTATTTATTTGTGTTTTTCTCCCTTGAGCGAGCAGGGAACCGTCAAAACCAATCTATGAGGTCCAGAAATACATCGTTTACGAAGACAGTCTACTAGACTTATTCCAACAGTGTCCGGTGTGCGATGCTGGATGTCATATCACGAAGACTAGGCGAGGGACCTGCTTGGCTGTCCGCCAGCTCTGCCCGAGTTGTAAATATAGCCGAAAGTGGGCCAGTCAGCCAATCATAGGGAGCACACCAGCCAGAAATATCCAGCTGTCGGCTGCTGTTTATTTCACTGGCTCATCTTTCACCCAAATGGAGAAGGTATTTGATTGATTTGATTGACAAGTCAGATATACATTATGTTTTTGTTTGTGATTCACACATGCATATTAACAAAGCGTTATTAATTTATTCTTTTAGGTTCTCAATGCATTACACGTCTCGACAATCAAGTACAGAACGTTTCAGAAACACGCCAAGATGTTCTTGGAACCGGCTGTTATGAGTATGTGGAATACCGAGCAAGAGGTTACCCTCGCCAGATTAAGCCAGGAGGAGATGGTCATAATCGGAGGTGACATGCGCGCAGACTCTCCAGGTTAGAAAACAGCTCCCCAATGTCAGATTTCGACTTTATGAATAAATTTTTAATATTGCACTACATTGATTGAAATTGTTATTATTTTCAACAGGCCACAGTGCTAAGTACGGTAGTTACTCTGTGATGGAACTCGCCATCAATCATGTCATAGACGTCCAACTAATTCAGGTAATTAACAAGTCTGAAGACACAGCACCCTTCATTGTGCTCAAACAAACACATCTCACAAAGCTCTCGCTCTTGAATCTTGAATCGCTGTAGGTGTGAAGTGGTCTGGCTGTGTGTGTGGGCGGGGGTTAGGAAATGGAAATTGTGGGATGGGGGATGTAGTGTTTTAAACACGGGTGACTATTTTGAAAAGGCTATTTCATTGCTCTGTGTCTCTTCCCTTGCTTGTACCTCAACAGAGCAATGAAGTCGGGGGGGAGTTACCAAATGGAAAAAGAAGGCTTGAAGAGAAGCCTCGCTCTTCTGAAGGACCGAGATGTGACCTTGGACTGTATTGTCACAGATCGTCACCCGCAGATTCAAAAGTACCTGAGAGATCTGGGCATCAAACACTTCTACGATGTGTGGCACGTGGCCAAAGGTATGACACTTATGTCGAAAGGCATCCCACATTCAATCTCTTAGGATGTTGTTATCCTGTTCTGTTTAGATTGACGACTGTTATGTTCTGCTTAATTCAAATTCAAGGCCTGTCTAAGAAGCTGGACAAGGTGGCACAAGATAAAGACTGCAAGGTGATAAAAAAATGGCGCCAACACATATCTAACCACCTCTACTGGACTGCTGCCACATCAAAGACGCCGGCTGAGAGGGTGGCCAAGTGGAAGTCATGTCTCAATCACCTGATGAATGTACATGAACACGACGAAGAACCACTCTATCCACGTTGTCTTCATGCTGACCGTTTGTCGAGAGATAGTAGCAAGTGGGTTAAACCTGGTATGTCTATCTGTCTTTCATCATGATTATATACTCAACATATTTATTTATGTTCTCATTCTAGATTGGTGTGATTTACAAATGTATACTTGCTTGAATAATTCTAATCTACTGTAATATACTCTAATGAAATATCTGAATGCAATTTCTTTTTTACTTTAGACTCAAAACCGGCCCACCAGCTCGAGAAGGTGCTGCTAAACACGAGGCTCATCAAAGATGTCTCCAAACTAAGTCCACACCATCAAACGTCTTCACTGGAGTCCTATCACAGTGTGATTTTACGTTTTGCCCCAAAGAACGTTGTCTTTTCATACATTGGAATGCTTTGCAGGTATTTTATATTGTGTACAAATGACTCATTATGGACTCCTGATGTGTCGAATGACTCATTATGTTGCATTAGATAACCTCAGATCAACTACAAATATATTGCTTATCGAAATTTTCCTTTCAGACTATACCTAGCTGCAATGCATTTCAATGAAAACGCCAACCGCCAGCAAGATACAGACGCTTCGGGAGCCCCGGCTTACAGAATGAGCTTCCCCAAGGCCAAAAAGGGTGGACACACTATAAAACCAAGGAAAACCGCTCCCACAGTCAGTAAGTCAAAATATCAACATTTATTATTGCACACACATGACCTATATAAATAGAAAATATTTCCACTTACAGTGGAACAGCATTAACAACAATAACAATAAATTGAATAAATAATAACCTTTTTAACATGACAAAACAAATAACAATTTCTCATTTACAGACTATGTGAACCAGCTCATGGAGCTCCTGTTTGACTCCGTCATTCGTGACCCCCAACCATATCTCCAGGTGGTTGAGCAGATTCCCATCCCAGAACATCTGTGCGCACAGTTCGACAGGCCTTCCATGGAAGAAGCGGTTGCTGCATATGTGTCACGCTTTAATCTTGTACCGGCCTGAAGCCAGTGTAGACACCATCAGCATCCGGAAATTCAGTGCAGATTCTTAGCACTACACAGGAAGGGATTACTACCCTCACTCTGCATCCTAAGAACCCCCAACACCAGGCCACAAAACACCGGTACGAGATATATCTGAAACGGCTAAAGAAAAAGAAGGAAGTATTATATTTATGCACAAATAAAAAAAATAAACGCTGTGAAATTACTATTTGTCATGTCATGTCATTGGACAGTAGCAAGCATTGATTATATGGGATGTGCAATAAGGATTAGATCGTGTTTGCAAGAAAGATTAGTATAGTCTGAGAGATGCAAGATGGAGAAACACCTGTAAAAAAATATATAAATCTGTAATAAATATTATTTACTTATTGATTCCGCGGGCTGGTATCCGGCCAAAATCTGCCTTGGTTGCCATTTGGATAGTATAGGGGTTGAAGCAGACTGGTTGCAATCCAGGATGAACAACCATGCACAGAAGTCCCTCGGGCTCCTGATTTATTCTCCTCCTGACCTATATATAGAAAATTAAATAGTTAGCCATATGCATGGTTTTCAGTGCTACCAAGATGCAAGGTTGTGTGACATTACTACTGTACCTGAGGAACCTCCATGCAGCACACATTCTCCGCCTCGGTTGGCATTCTTCCACAATTTCCACACGTACACCTAGTAGATTGATTTGAGGGTGAAGGAAATCAATCTATCAATGATCAAAATGGCTACAATACAGTACTGCTCAATACGAACACAACGTATGCTCTTTATAAAGTAACGTTATAGCAAACTATTGAAGCAAGCTACTGAAGCTAGTCATAACAAGTAAGTACTGCTCAATACCAACACAACTGCTATAGGATGCTAGGATGGAGACCAGGAAAATACTTTCATCTTGTTTACATCAGGGTCCCCCATTTTCAATTAATTATTACAATTGACATACAGTGGATGCATGTTCCCAAATAACTTTCCTTTATAATTGCGGGGGGACATTAGGTCAAATGTGCAGTACTACCAAAGGTCTGGTCGCACGTACAGAACTGTTGCATATAACGGTATGCTGCTCTTTATAAAGTAACGTAAACAAGGTAACGTTACTTATAGCAAGCTATCGAAGCAAGCTGGTCAGAAGTAAGTACTAACATTACTCGCTTTTTTCGGCAAGCCATTATACTAACGTTACAACATAAACTTACCACTCGGAAACGATTTGCAAGCCTCGCTGTTGCAACTCAACTTCTTCTTCCGAAACATAGTCTGGGTCGCTCTCTGGATCCCAAATATACGGTACAGCCATGTTGTATTAGTATAAAGTGTTCACCTGGAAGGAAGGACGGGGAGATGGGCGGAGCTATTTGGTGGGTGGCTGTCACTCAAACCATTCTGCTAGTATGGGTGGAGCCAAGCCAATAACAGCTTGAAATCTTGAGGCAGAAAAATGCTGGTTTTGAGTACTTGATTAGAAATATAAAACAATGATTATTTTTGGAATAAACCTTACAGATGTGTTACATAGACTCACAGGAATTGTGTAAAGTTGCCCAAATAGTGCTAGGAATAGCAGTACATAGCCCCTTTAACATCAGAAAATTACACATTTATATGCGTTCCTTTATCTTTTCCACCACAGCTACCCAGACTGCTATGCTGGCTTCATTAACACCTAAAATTCGTGCAGTGGATATCTCTAGATAAATCACATCGAGATAGGTAAGAAGTTAGAACCCATACCTTCCGGCACATTTTATCCGGTTTAATCCAGTGTGACGCTATCAACTTTTTGGCAGCCCTAAGACCGGCCAAAATGTGTCTCTTTACATGTACAGAGGTTGATAACTGAGAAACATCATTCAACAAAAATACAGAAGGCAGTGTAGGTATGGTCAGAGATAAAAATGCTGATAATTGAGTGGTAACTTTTTCCCAGAAAGTCTTGACAGGAGGGCATTCCCAATACATATGCATATATGTACCAATAGCACCGTTTGAACACAAGGAGCATCGAGAGTCCTGTCTGAGACCCATTAGGTGCAAACGTCTAGGAGTCAGGTAAGTCCTATGAACAAAATTAAGATTAATCTGTTGGTGATCCGGGTTGCGTGATGATAGCTGAACATTTTCCCAGACTGCATCCCAATCAAAATCTACTTCCAGGTTTGGGATATCCTTCCTCCAAACCGAGTCTAGGGGAAGGACCTCATATGAGGACGTAAGTAAGTGGCGATAAAAGTCAGAGACGAAGCCTCTCGACGTCTCCTTGTCATAAAAGAATTTGTGAAATCTGTGGTGCTGAAGTGGAATATCTAATGGGACTCCGTGATTCCTCAATGCTGCTCTTATTTGTGACTCCGCCCAGCGTGCGCGCCTACAACTCGGCGACCCAGGTTCCTCACGAGAAGAGAAAGAATTTTTTTTTTAATTTTTTTTTTCTTTTCCGTTTTTTTTTTTTATATATATACTTACAGTTCGAGGGTTGAAGAACATATTTAGTATAACAGCGAACATATATAATAACTCTAATTGTGTTTAAATTGTGTTTAAAAATGGCTCCTTGAGACATACTCTGATCGTCTCTCACGAAGCTGTGGGGGCAGTTCCCTCGGGCTGTCCTATTTTTGCATGTGAAAGGCTGCTGTTGATGTGAGGTACGCCCCCACACGGTGTGGTGTTTATATTCACAGCACCTGTAGCCCAGAGAACACTTTTTTGCTGCTTAGATAACATCGACATGGCCGCACAAAAATTATCAGCTGCTCTTAATAGAGGAAGAGATGGAATGAGTATAGACTCCTCGGCGACGATGAGTGACCACATCACGGACTACATGATCATCACGGAAGGTGAGCCGCCACCAGCTCTTTCATCCGACGATGAAGAGACCGAAGACGCAGATGAAGACGCAGATGAAATTGTCCCAGATCCAATCGAACCTGCCGACGATGGTGAAACAGAGGAAGACGGAGACCTTTGCGTTGAAACTGTAGCATTGGGCTTTTCAGCTGAATCGACCATGCGATCAGTTGAAAAGATGTCTGGTTTAACGGTGGAGGGCGAAATAGAAGAGGAACTCAGAAAGATAAACTCTTTCCACTGCAAGTGCCAGGCGCGCCGAAAGGAAAATTCAGAACGATCTGCCCTGTCTTGTTGAGCTAATTTACCAAAACCGATTGGACACCGCGTCGTTGACACCAAGAGAAAGGGACATGTGTCTGTTGTCCATTATTGGAACATGCCAAAATGTTTCAGAGATGACGCAAAGTACAAAGAAAGTCAACGCTATACGCCTGGCTTCAAGGACAACATACAGATTTCACGACGTTGTTGTCTGTCGTCCAACGTTCTGTTTCATTTATGGGTAGGGTGACCAGATGCAAAAAGTCCAAAAGTGGGACAACAGTAAGATTTTGGTGGGACAAAGTGGGACAACAGTAAGATTTTGGTGGGACAAAGTGGGACAAAGTGGGACAGATAGATAATGTAAAAAAATTTATTAGAATAACTGCCATGGTCTTCACTGAATAGATTTAAATCAAAGGTTAAAGGTTAAATCAAAATAAATACAAATTAAATACCACCTAACATCTGTTTTAAATATTCAAACGTCATCACTTGACAGGAATGTCTTGTGTTTGATATTCCCTGTTAACACAGAACTAGGGAAAACAGTGTAGTATAATACAAAAATAATAATACAAATAAATTGTGTTTCTATATTAGAATAACTGCCATGGTCTTCACGGAATAGATTTAAATCAAAGGTTAAAGGTTACCACAGTCGGCTGACCTGTATGAATGGGAGTGTTGTACTGTGTGATAGACACTTGTTATCTCAGCTGCAGTGACCTTGTCCGTCTGGCTATCAGTTTGGTTTAAAAAGAAACGTATCCATAGATCTGGATGTTTCTTTTTGGTGAGCCACTTTCAAGTGAGACTCACGTCCACTGTGGCGCTTCAAGTTGTATTCTCCTCCATGCGCAATTGAAAACGAACTATGACACAAAACACAGAAAGCCTGCTGCAGATTGCCTGCCATCTGCCTCACCCAGTCATGTGTCGTTTGCCAGTCTTGGTTGTAACTGCAGGTCTGTTTCTTTTTACTGCTTTCCATCTTGAACTAGTTTGCTTGTAATGTTGTTGTGTTTTTTTTGACCAATCAGATTTGCGATATGAGGTAGCGTCACGACTCAGTCTCAGTCACGTCACAAGCAGGCAAGCAGCACGCTAAAGTACTATAACCAATCAGAGCAATGTGTGTGGACAAGAGGCGGGTTGCTACGTTTACTGTCTGTAGGGAGGGGCTTTTAGACGCATGTTTTTTTTGGCTTCGAAAAGAGGGACATCCTCTCAATATGAGGGACGTGGGACATTTGGTCAAATGGTGGGACAGTACAACCAAAAGGGGGACACCTGGTCACCCTATTTATGGGTAAGTGTCTTTATGCTTGTATATTGTATTGGACGTAGATGTATTGTATTGGACGTATATGTATGTTTAGCAATAGGTTTAAATAGGTTTAAATAGGTTTAAAGTGTAGAGATAGTCGTCGAATCCTATGCTACCCTGCGAGGGCGTCCATTTTGGATATTCTGGGTAGTGTAGTTTTTGTGCGGCCATTTTGTAATGCACATCGCTAGGATAGGGATTCTTAAAAACTACACCTGAATGTAAACAAGAGTGATTGATTGATTGATTGAAAAGTTTATTAACAGATTGCAGAATGGGTACAGTACAGTACAGCTCAATACATACAATTGTTAAGGGGATGCAGACCAGAGAAAGACTTCCATCTTGTTTACATCAGGGTCCCCCATTTTCAATTCATCATAACATAATATATGACATACAGATACAGTGTGTACAATGTGTGTATTTCATTCATTAATTCTCTTCCCTATTGTTAACATTTTTGTTTAGGATCAGCGATGCGCTTCTCAAAAGCCTTTTCAAACACTACAAGACAGATGGCCTCACACCGCGGGAGAGGAAGAAACAGCCGAGAAATCACAAGCGTTTTTTGTCTCTTTTTGACGTAAAAAGGGTTGTGAAATTTCTGATCAACTTTGCTGTCCTCCATGCGATTGTGTTGCCTGGCCTTCATGCTGGTCACAAGGATTTCACTGCAAAGTTACTGCCAACCAATCTGACCAAAGCTGCCCTGTGGCGCCTTTACAGCAGTATAGAAGGTATGTCACAAAACCACCCCTTTCTTTCTCTCTCACACACACACATGGTTCCCACTTTTTCTTATTCTACCAATCTAACAAAAACACTTGTCTTTTCAGGATTTCGTGTTGTTGGTCAGAGATCCTTCCTTCGGTTGTGGAAAGCACTCCTTCCGCAGATAATGATCACAAAACCCAGGACAGATCTGTGTTCTCAATGCTACTCCAACAATCACCAATTACAGCAAGCCGCGGGAAGGCCAGAGAAGTTGCAGGTGGAGAAACTCCAGGTGTGTACAGTCTACTTTCACTACTACACTACAGACTGTTTTTTACCACCATCTATTCCCCTGTACCCCCGTCCATAGTGGCTTGTTTACAGTATTTACCCAAACATAGCAACGTCCGATGACGACATAGAATGGGTACAATACAGTACAGCTCAATACAACAACAGTGGACTGGAGGATGAAGACCAGAAAAAGACTTTCGCCTTTTTTACATAAGGGTCCTCCATTTTCAATTCATCAAAACATTTAGAGACATACAAATATACAGTAGTTTCATAAAAATGCTAAAATGCTATTGATTGATTGATTGATTTAAAACTTTATTAACATATTGCAGAATGGGTACAGTACAGCTCAATACATACAATTGTTAAGGGGATGCAGACCAGAGAAAGACTTTCGTCTTGTTTACATCAGGGTCCCCCATTTTCAATTAATCATATTTCATATCTAAATCATATAATATCTCATTGCTAAATATATGCAATATATAATCTAATAATCCAATAATCTAAATCTAATATATAATATAAAAATGCTAAATGCATGGGTATTTTATTTTGTCTTTAATGTTAGCTTGCAAACTCGAATACTGTCTTGGTAAGCCTCATAATGAATTGTTTGGGGAAAAAAAGAAAAACATCGTGATGTGTATCGTGTATCGCCGAAAGGTCAGAAAATATCGTGATATCATATTTAGGCCATATCGCCCAGCCCTAGCTTCAACACACATGACATTAGGATAACCTGAGGATAACTGAGCACTGCCACCTCATTAGCCGTGTGTGTGTGTGTGTGTATTGAGCCGTACTGTGTTGTACCCATTCTGCAATCTGTTAAATAACGTTTTCTTTCATTCATGCTTTCATCCAGGTGCAGTTAAAACATCTGGCCCTTGTTGACAGAGAACGCAAGCTGTTGCAGGAGATGACTGCCGCCACAAAGCGCACATGCGCCGAGAACATGGATCTGTCGCTAGGCCCCTCCCCACCTGCAAGCAGAGATATCACGATGCACTACAGCTTTGATTACGCACAGCAGATGAATATCCAATATAATGTTGCTTTTTGTTGTTAAAGGAAAACTTACAGGAACGTTTGAGTTGTATTTGGAGTGTATTTAGATAAGATGAGAGTGGGAGGAGAGAGAGAGAAAATAGGAGAAGAGAGGAGAGAATAGGAAAAGAGAGGAGAATTTTTTATGTAAAAATAGTTCCTTATAGTTTTAGCAGTATTTTTTCATGAATCACTCGCCAAACATAAAAAATACTTGCATTTGGCTAGTAAAGTGGCCTAATTTCCTCCCCTGTTCCCTTATTTCAATGTCCCTTATTTCAATGTCCTTTTTTCTTTTTCTTCTTTCTCTGTCCTGCAGGTTCATTTTCCATCTCACCCTTTTCAAGTGGGTCCCATCTTTTTTCAAACACCGCGCAAATGTGGCCTGTTCGGTGTCCACTGTGAAGGGCTGACGAAGCAAGTGAATTACCTAATTGATGAAGGGATGTCAACTGGTAAAGGCAGCAATGCCGTTATCAGCTATGTGGATCATTTCTTCACCAACTATGGAGTTGGAGAAAAATCAGTGGACCTGCACTGCGACAATTGCTCCGGGCAAAATAAAAACAATTATGTCTTGTGGTATTTTGCGTGGCGTACTATTCACAAACTTCACCTGCAGCTTGCTCTCCACTTCCTAATTGCAGGCCACACTAAATTTGGCCCCGACTGGTGCTTTGGTTTGATAAAGCAGGTTTACAGGAAGACTGCGGTCGACACCCTGGCAGGCATCGCAGACATCGTCAGGAAAAGCTCTGCAGTGAAAGGAGTCAATATCCCCCAACTTGTCGGTCGCGAAGATGGCACAGTTTATGTTCCAAGCCACGACTGGCAGCAACATCTCGGAGGCTTCTTCAAAAGATTCCCACAAATAAAGAAATACCAGCACTTCAGCTTCGATGCCAACAGTCCTGGCATGGTGACGGCGAAATTACACTGTGACGATACAGAGCCATTCACGTTTCAGCTGTTGAAAGACCCAAAACGCTACCCAACCATCTCTGGTTTTCCTGTCCTCCCCCCACCTGGTCTAGACAATGACCGACAGGAATATCTTTATAAGGAGATAAGACAATACTGTTCTGATGACGCAAAAGACATTACATGCCCACTCCCAACATCTAGAGCACCTCAGAACAAGAAGACTGTACGATGTTAGACACATGGATGTAGAGCACACACACACACACACACACTGTACTAGCAGTCACTTTAACATGAACACACACACACACTCATGCTGCACACGCTCACAATGTAAGGTCACTTTAAAAAAATTAAACAAGAACAGGAGTGGTTCTTGTAGAGTAAAAGCTTTTGTAAAACTCATGTACATATACCTGATATGTCTTATTCTTATTACTTGTTCTTATTACTTGTATTATTGCACAATGTCGCATTCTCATCCTATTGGAATCTTATTATTGCATTCTTGACTTGACTTGATAGTATAGTAGTACTAGTATAGCATAGGGACATAGAAGAATTGTATTGTTGTACCGGTACATCATACATGTACATTATATTTTTATTACTATTGTTTTATTGCACAATCGTAGCGGGCATGGCCAACCGCATTTCACTGTATGCCCTGGTATGCAATGAATAAAAAAAAATGTCACTTTAAACTAAATGGAAAGGTCACTTTAAAGGAAAGAACCGATGTGGTTCTTGTATAGTTTAGATTATTGTAGTATAGCATAATGACAGCATGTCTATTTTTATCATGCACATCTTATGCCTTCTTATTACCTGTTTATGTATTTTATTATTAGTATTATTGCACAATCGATGCGGGCATGACCACCCGCATTTCACTGTATGCCCTGGTATGATATGCAATGAATAAAAAAAAATGTCACTTTAAACTAAATGGAAAGGTCACTTTAAAGGAAAGAACCGATGTGGTTCTTGTATAGTTTAGATTATTGTAGTATAGCATAATGACAGAGTTGAAACTGTATTAGCATGTCTATTTTTATCATGCACATCTTATGCCTTCTTATTACCTGTTTATGTATTTTATTATTAGTATTATTGCACAATCGATGCGGGCATGACCACCCGCATTTCACTGTATGCCCTGGTATGTATGTGACTAATAAACCTCTTGAATTGATTTGATATTGTCTGCTGATTTTCATCCAGTTGTCACATGAAAGGTTGGAACAATGATAATGATAATAATGAGGCTTGTGTCTATCACTCCGCTGGCCAGTTCTACCAACTATGCATTACAATTCCCTGCGGTCAACATAATTTCTTCCTATTTTGGTTGTAATTGTGTAATGATAGATGTATAACCTGAACACTGTACATATCTGTTTTCAGGAAACACTGGGCTATACAAAGAATATGCTGTGATGTCACATGAATGTATAAATATATGGCCATGCATTTAATCTCTCTCTTTTTTATAAAATCATTATAGCCAACATGCAATATATCCCATTGATTGGTACAATGGGACAGACATTTGTTTTATACAGCTATAACCTGCATTCTTTCAAAATATATCATTAATCAATAAAACAGATATTGGAATACATAAATAAAGGTTTTCAATTCAATAACTGAAATATACATTATTCAGACTAGTAGTTATATTACTACTACAATAGAAATTTTTTGATTTTGTATCTGATCTGTCAGCATGACTGTCACAGCACTTAATTATGTTAATACTATTCAGGGGAGAGGTGTGGCTGGGAGGTATTGTTTACGCCCAGCAGAATCCTGGCAAAAGGTGTCAAATCTTTAAGAGCTGTTTTCTCTGCTTAGGTCTCTGGGGAAAAAAGACTGCTACAAGATTTAAAATTAGCACATCACAATAATAACATTCTCAGATTTCAAAGTATGACACATCATTTGAAAGCTTACATTCTGTACTTTCACAATCTGGAAAAATCTGGAAAATGAAAAAATAGACATGTAGGCTATAGCACTGGTCGGGGTCACATTTGTAGATAGAAAAGATAAGTGGAACTGGTGAGGTTAAATTTGTTGAATATATCTTGATAACTGCGGAGACCATGGTCATCGAAGATATCCCCCAATGTGTGTATGCCTTTCTTTTCCCATCCAGGATATCTGATAGGTTGTTGTGCAATAAGGAGTCAATTGGTATCTGTATCGGGTACATTTTTAAATTTTTTTTGATAAATGCTGTAGTTTATTTTGTAATAAGCGGTGCAACAATACAACACAATTATTCCCCACGTATGAGTTGAAAAAGCGTGGAAGGCACTTTGGGTGTCCAGCTGGGTGCCAGGGTTTCTGCGGGCGGCTGCAGTAGCCGACTCTCTTCAGAGGTGGTGACTGTGGTAGACTCCTGGTAGATCCTGCTGGACGCCACTCCCTGGGTGTGGATTCACTCGTCCAAACCCTCTTGTTTGGCTGCTGGATCTGGATCTTTATTCACCAATCCCGTGGCGGCATCGACAGTCTTCTGAGCCGCGGTGGTAACCCCGCTAACCATGGCTTCGCCCACAGATGTGACTCCATCCTTTGCTTTCTCTGCCGCCGCCACGACCCCATCCTTGGCTTTGTTGAGCCCTTTCTTTAGCGCGTCCATGGCTGCTTGCTTGTAGTCTACAGTACACACAGCTTTCCACAGCAAACCGGTAGGCAAGGCACCTTGGTTGAGAAATGCAGGCTTCAATCTATGTTGTTTAGGCTATCTGTTCAGTACTGTTGAGTACTGTTGAAAGATGCACAATGAGATCTTCTGAGAGAATTGTTGACTATATACACAAATGTTCTAGAATGTTTGATTATGACATCATACTGTGACATCACAAATGTTCTAGAATGTTTGATTATGACATCACACGTTGTGACATCACAACGGAACATGTTTGAGTTTCATTTGAATAATAAATTATGTTTGGTAAGGCTGTCCCCGAAGCCTGTTTTTGGGATTCAAACTTCGTCAGGGTTCTTCGAACAGACGTTCGAACCTTTGTTTTTAATAAAATTTAAATTTATAATAATTTTTTATATATATTATATCCTTTTTTTAAACAAATGTTTTTTATTTTCCCTTTTTTAACATGAAACAAGACAAACAATACAGTAACAGTAATAATCAATGATAAATCACAGGGCAATAACAGAAATAATAATAACAATAATGACAGTCCAGTAATTAAATCAGAATGAATGTAGATGTAGTACGGCCCTGGGTTTGATACAGTGTGTGACAGCCAATGTGAAGTATTGAAAACAAACACAACGCAGATGGGGAAAGTCACGGAGGTGATGAGTGGAAACACTGTTATTTTTCACATTGGTTGTTTAAGATTCCCTCTCCCTCTTAAATTATATTCTCCTCCTTTGTATACAATGAGAGCAGTTTTGAAATCAACTAGGTCCATACATTTCAATGCTTGTAGCTTTATAAATAAGTTATTTGTGTGTTCATAATATCCAACATTGTTGACTATTCTTATTGCTTTTTTTGCATGGTGCATATTGGTTGTAGAGTGCTTTTGTAGGTGTTACCCCACACTTCCGCACAGTAGTTCATATATGGAAGGAAGAGCGTACAGTACAGTGTATAGTGTTTTTTGGTTTAGAATGTGTCTTATCTTACATAAAACACCAAGACGGCAAGATACAACGTCAGGAGAGCAGTAATAGAGGCAAAACGGCGTTACAGGGATAAAGTTGAACTTCAGTTTGAACAGGCTGACTCTAGAGGTATGTGGCAGGGCCTCAGAACAATGACAGACTACAAAGGCACCTCCCTCAAACTGAACAGTGACATCTCCTTAGCAAATTATCTCAATTCCTTCTATGCGAGGTTTGAGGCTGTGAATAACAACACCAGCCTACAAACCACGGCAATGGGGGGGGGGGGGGGGGGGGGTCTGCTGATGGAGACTCAGTGTTCAGGGTAACAGAGCATGAGGTGAGACGGATCTTTAAAAAAGTGAATATCAGGAAGGCAGCAGGACCGGACGGTATCCCCGGCCGCGTCCTAAAAGTCTGTGCCGACCAACTGGCCCCGGTATTCACTGACATCTTCAACCTGTCCTTGGAACAGGCTGTCATCCCCACCTGTCTGAAGAAGTCCACCATCATCCCTGTACCCAAAAAATCTACGCCCGCTTGCCTCAACGACTACCGCCCTGTAGCCCTCACCTCCATAGCCATGAAGTGCTTTGAGAAGCTAGTGAAGGGCTACATCTGTTCCTCCCTCCCCATCAACCTGGACCCCCTGCAATTTGCATATCGCCCCAACAGGTCCACGGAGGACGCCATAGCCCATGTGCTGCACACAGCAGCATCACACCTGGACAAGAGGCAGGGGAACTATGTGAGAATGCTGTTCATCGACTACAGCTCAGCATTCAATACCATAGTCCCCTCCAAACTCATAGCCAAGCTCAGGGACCTGGGCTTGAACTATGACCTCTGCCAGTGGGTCTTGGACTTCCTGACGGGCAGACCCCAGGTGGTAAGAGCAGGCAACTGCACCTCCTCATCCATCACGCTCAACATAGGGGCCCCCCAGGGCTGTGTTCTGAGCCCCCTCCTCTACTCCCTGTACACACATGACTGCGTAGCACAGCGGAACAACAACACAATCATCAAATTTGCTGATGACACAGTAGTGGTGGGCCTGATCTCTGCCAACGACGAGAGGGCCTACCTGGAAGAGGTAGAGAATCTGTCACAGTGGTGTCAGGAGAACTGCCTCTCCCTGAACGTCAGCAAAACAAAAGAGATGATTGTGGACTTCAGGAGGTCGGGGGTCAAGGACTACAGCCCCCTCAGCATCGACGGGGCACCGGTTGAGAGAGTGAACAGTTTCAAGTACCTCGGAGCCCACATATCCGAGGATTTGACATGGACCACACACATTGACAGTGTTGTGAAGAAGGCACGACAACGCCTCTACTTCCTCAGGCGCCTAAGGAAGTTCCAAGTCAGTCAGAAGATCCTTAGGAACTTCTACTCATGTACAATAGAGAGCATCCTGACTGGCAACATCACCTCCTGGTTTGGGAATAGCACTGCACAAGACCGTAGCAGACTACAAAGAGTGACACGTTCAGCCGAACGCACAATTGGAGGGGGGCTTCCCATCCTCCAGAACATTTACAACAAGCGGTGCAGTGGGAAGGCTAAGAGAATTATTAAGGACTCGAGCCACCCGAACAACTGCCTCTTTGAACTGCTGCGGTCAGGCAAGCGATACCGGAGTCTTAAGGCGAGCACAGAAAGACTCAGAAGAAGCTTCTATCCCCAGGCCATCAGGCTGCTAAACGAACAATAAACACTATGCAACAACCATCAAATGCACACAGCACACACACCCACACGCACACACTCACTTAAACAAACAACACACTGCAGCACCCACTCTCCACACTTTAGATCACACAAACACACTTTATATTTATTGATAAAGGATTTGCACTACAACTCGTACACCTACTGTAAATTGTACCTAAATTGCACCTCATCCCATTTCTGCCTTGCACTATATAGTATTGTATATTAGTACACCGCATAGTATTGTATATTATATGGTAACTCAGTTACGTCTATTCTGCATCAAACATTGTACATATGCCTATACTGAACACTGTGACCTAATTTTTTTTACTTCTAATTTACATGCTATACTATGTTATTCTATTTCATACTTATCTTGTCTTGCACAGTCTCTGGAGCGTAACAGTAAGAAGCATTTTGTATAAAAGTATTCTGTACTTCTGTATGACAACTATTAAAGAAACTTGAAACTTGCCAATTTTGTTCTGACATATTTGACTTGAGGTTTCCAGTTGAGTTTGTGGTCTATGATTACACCCAGAAATGTATTCTCAAATACCCCTTTTAGTTTAGTACTATCAATCATTAATAATAATAATAATAATGGGTTGGATTTATATAGCGCTCTTCTCTGACTCAGAGCACTTCACAGAGTCCATTATTCGTTCATACACAGGCATACCGGTGGTGGTAAGCTACAATTGCAGCCAGAGTTGCCCTGAGGCAGACTCACGGAAGCGTGGCGAATAATCATCGCCTACGGCCCCTCCGACCACCACCAACATTCATTCACATGCATACACATTCATACGAGACAAGTAGGTTAAGTGTCTTGCCCAAGGACACAACGGCAATGGGATGGACAT
>NW_028168979.1:17500-42252 GCF_963971535.1 Notolepis coatsorum | reverse complement strand
GATTTGTTGGCCCTCGGTCAGAGTAAAAGGAGGCCCACAGATAGATGAGTGCGTGTTTGCATACATGTGTGTGTGTGTGTGTGTGTGTGTGTGTGTGTGTGTGTGTGTGTGTGTGTGTGTGTGTGTGTGTGTGTGTGTCTGTGTGTCTGTGTGTATGTGGGTGTGGTGTGTACAGGGAGCCCAGGAAAGTGTGTGTGTGTGTGTGTGTGTGTGCGTGCGCGCGTGCGTGCGTGCGTGCGTGCGTGCGTGCGTGCGTGCGTGCGTGCGTGTGTGTGTCTGTGGGGGTGTGTGTGTGTGTATGTGGTGTTTACAGGGAGCCCAGGAAAGCGTGTGTGTGTGTGTGTGCGTGCGTGTGTGTGTATGTGTGTGTGTCTGTGGGGTGTGTGTGTGTGTATGTGGTGTGTACAGGGAGCCCAGGAAAGTGTGTGTGTGTGTGTGTGTGCGTGCGCGCGTGTGTGTCCGTGCGTGCGTGTGTATGTGTGTGTGTCTGTGCGTGCGTGTGTGTGTATGTGTGTGTGTCTGTGGGGGTGTGTGTGTGTGTATGTGGTGTGTACAGGGAGCCCAGGAAAGTGTGTGTGTGTGTGCGTGCGCGCGCGCGTGTGTGTGTGTGTGTGTGTGTGTCTGTGGGGGTGTGTGTGTGTATGTGGTGTGTACAGGGAGCCCAGGAAAGTGAAGGCCTCTTCAAAGAGTTCCACGATGCCATGGAAGCAGAGTCTTTTGTTTGGCCCGCTTGTTATTCATTAATCATAGTTAATGTCTGTCTAATCCTTCCCCCTCGGGCCTGATTGCTGGCCGGGGGGTCATCCCCACCAGACTGCATCCAGGGGCAAAACTAAACCAAATAGCTGCTCGCCGCTCCTCCACACCAACCTCCAGCCATTGTTCTCCTAATTGATCACTGTTGATTGGTTTAAATATTTCAAACATGGATACCGGCCCCTCCGATCAAAGGGAAAATCCATCAATTAATCTGTTGGAGTGCACTTGGGATTAATGCATTCTTCTTGGGGTCGCCAAACAACGTAAAGCAAGAGAAAAAGGGGGATTGTGGGTTGGAGGAAGGAGGGGTGGAGGTGGAGGAGGAGGAGGAGGAGGAGGAGGAGGAGGAGGAGGAGGAGGAGGAGGAGGAGGAGGAGGAGGAGGGAGCCTGCAGGTGACCCGTGGGGTCAGAGGAAAAGGTCCTGTCCAGCAATCAAGAGGGCTTAGCCATATTTTCTTCTTTCTGCCCCTGAATGAGTTCCCTGTTCGAGAGAGAGAGAGAGAGAGAGAGAGAGAGAGAGAGAGAGAGAGAGAGAGAGAGAGAGAGAGAGAGAGAGCATGAGGGGGATGGGGGGGGGGGGGGTTTAAACATCAATATTGTTCCATTGGAGTTCTACATGGAAATGTGTAAGTCTCATACCCGGTGATTTTTCCCATGCTGTGCAGAGCTCGTGCCAGGTTGTACATGTGTCTATGCGTGCATGTGTTTGTGTTTGCTTGTGTTTATGTGTGTGCCAAGTGCCTGTCCCCCATGCAGAAACAGGCATTTAAACATTTAATCAAGTACAACAATATGGGATTTTTGGCTGTGTGCACCTGCTTGGCTTCTGCAGTATGCATGTCTGTGTGTGTGAGTTAACATATTGTCCATATTGTGTTATTTATCATATTATTAGATATTATGTGAAACGAGATTGTGCGTGTGTGTGTGTATTTCTGCTGTCTGAAAGTCAGTGCATGTGTGTGTACGTGTTTGTGTGTATGTCTGCTTATCTGTGTGTCTGACTGATGTGTGTATGTGATCATCAATGTCTGTGTGTGTGTGGATGTGTGTGTGTGTGTCTGATAGTGTTTGTGTGTGTGTCTGATAGTGTGTGTGTGTATGTCTGATAGTGTGTGTGTGTGTGTATGTGTCTGATAGTGTGTGTGTGTGTGTCTGATAGTGTGTGTGTGTATGTGTCTGATAGTGTGTGTGTGTGTGTGTGTGTGTCTGATAGAATGTTTGTGTGTGTGTGTGTGTGTGTGTCTGATAGAATGTTTGTGTGTGTGTGTGTGTGTGTGTCTGATAGTGTTTGTGTGTGTGTGTGTGTGTGTGTGTGTGTCTCTGATAGTGTGTGTGTGTGTGTGTGTGTGTGTGTGTGTGTGTGTGTGTGTGTGTGTGTGTGTGTGTGTGTGTGTGTGTGTGTGTGTGTGTGTGTGTGTGTGTGTGTGTGTGTGTGTGTGTGTGTGTGTGTGTGTGTGTGTGTGTGTGTGTGCAGGAGTTCAGAAGGGTGAGGGAGTGGACGGTTCAGTGGATGAGGTACAAACCAGCTCTGTCAGCCTCTCAGAACAATCAGCTCGGGCCTCGTCAGTCAGCGCTGCTAGAAAGAGGAGGGAAGGATAGATGGAGGAGGAGAGAAGGAGGGAGGGAGGAGGGAAGGAGGGAGGGAGGCAGGGAGGAGGCAGGGAGAGATTGTGAATGAAAGGAGACAGTTGACACAGTGGTGGGTCCAGGGGTGAGGCTCACTGTTTGTCTTTTTGCTCTTTCTGTGGCAAAGTGTGGCATGTTTAGTCAACCACATCTACTGTGGGAGAAGAGGAGGTGTTGGGGGAGGTTAGCAAGGATGATGAGGAGGAGAGGGTGTGGGAGGTTAGCGAGGTGGGGGGGTAGCGAGGAGGAGGAGATGGTGGTGAGGGGAGGTTAGCAAGGTAGCGGGGTATTGAGGAGGAGGAGGAGGTGGGGGTGGGGGAGGTTAGCAAGGTAGCGAGGAGGAGGAGGTGGTGGTGGGGGGAGGTTAGCAAGGTAGCGGGGTAGTGAGGAGGATGAGGAGGTGGGGGTGGGGGAGGTTAGCAAGGTAGCAGGGTAGTGAGGAGGAGGAGGAGGTGGGGGTGGGGGAGGTTAGCAAGGTAGCGGGGTAGTGAGGAGGAGGAGGAGGTGGGGGTGGGGGAGGTTAGCAAGGTAGCAGGGTAGTGAGGAGGAGGAGGAGGTGGGGGTGGGGGAGGTTAACAAGGTAGCAGGGTAGTGAGGAGGAGGAGGAGGTGGGGGTGGGGGAGGTTAGCAAGGTAGCAGGGTAGTGAGGAGGAGGAGGAGGTGGGGGTGGGGGAGGTTAACAAGGTAGCGGGGTAGCAAGGAGGAGCTGGTGGTGGTGGGGGAGGTTAGTGAGGAGGAGGAGGAGGTGGTGGTGGTGGAGGTTAGTGAGGAGGAGGAGGAGATGGTGGAGGTTAGTGAGGAGGAGGAGGAGATGGTGGAGGTTAGTGAGGAGGAGGAGGAGATGGTGGAGGTTAGTGAGGAGGAGGAGGAGATGGTGGAGGTTAGTGAGGAGGAGGAGATGGTGGAGGTTAGTGAGGAGGAGGAGGAGGTGGTGGTGGTGGAGGTTAGTGAGGAGGAGGAGGAGATGGTGGAGGTTAGTGAGGAGGAGGAGATGGTGGAGGTTAGTGAGGAGGAGGAGATGGTGGAGGTTAGTGAGGAGGAGGAGGAGATGGTGGAGGTTAGTGAGGAGGAGGAGATGGTGGAGGTTAGTGAGGAGGAGGAGGAGATGGTGGAGGTTAGTGAGGAGGAGGAGATGGTGGAGGTTAGTGAGGAGGAGGAGATGGTGGAGGTTAGTGAGGAGGAGGAGGAGATGGTGGAGGTTAGTGAGGAGGAAGAGGAGATGGTGGAGGTTAGTGAGGAGGAGGAGATAGTGGAGGTTAGTGAGGAGGAGGAGGAGATGGTGGAGGTTAGTGAGGAGGAGGAGGAGATGGTGGAGGTTAGTGAGGAGGAAGAGGAGATGGTGGAGGTTAGTGAGGAGGAGGAGAAGATGGTGGAGGTTAGTGAGGAGGAAGAGGAGATGGTGGAGGTTAGTGAGGAGGAGGAGAAGGTGGTGGTGGTGGGGGGAGGTTAGCAAGATAGCGAGGAGGAGGAGGTGGTGGTGGAGGTTAGTGAGGAGGAGGTGGTGGAGGTTAGTGAGGAGGAGGAGGAGGAGATGGTGGAGGTTAGTGAGGAGGAGGAGGAGATGGCGGTGGGGGGAGGTTAGTGAGGGGAGGTTATCAAGGAGGAGGTAGTGGCAGATGTTAGCGAGGAGGAGGAAGTTAGCAGGTTTGATTTCACCTGAGAGGCCTAGAGAGTCAAAGAGGAGGTCATGTTTTTCAACTGGCTCTTTGATATGGTCAGAATGAGCTGTCTACAACTAAAACCCAGCTTGCAAAGCCTGGTATTATGGAACTGAGTTGCTATACACACAAAGCCACAGCTAGGAGATATGTGTGTATGTAGTACAAAGCCAGGGCCCTCATTTATCAATGGTGCGTACGCACAGATATGTGCGTAACCCGTGCGTACGATCATTTTATTTATTTATTTTTTAATCTTTCCCCGCTCCTTTTTCCTCTGTTTTTCTCCCATCCCAATGTTAGTTGTTATGCCAATTCCCAATCCCTTTCCTGGTCGCTGCACACCTACCCCCTATGGTCGGTCTGGGAGAGTGGAGGCTATCACATGCTTCCTCCAACACATGTGTAGCCAATCAACCGCTTCTTTTCACCTGGCAGTGCGGACTCTCACTGAGAGGGTGTAACGTGTGGAAGGATCACACTACCCTCCTTAGATCCTTTCCTCGCTGAGCAGGCGCCCCGACCGAACTGTAGGAGTCGCTGTTTACAACGACCAGGACCCACCCACCAGCTGTCCCACCCCTAACACTGCCAATTGTGTTAGTATGAACGACCAGCCAAGCTGGTAGCAATGCCGAGAGCTTGGCTCAAACCCAGCATCTCCTGCACTAGTGGCGAGCGCCTTGCCCACTGCGCCACTTAGCCGCCCGCGTACGATCATTTCTAAGCAAAGTGTGTGACTTATCAATTTGAACGTGTGCTTGACTTTGTGCGTATATTTACGCACAGCTCGGAGCATGCGTACCTGGCGCCCAGCGGTAGAATATTATTATTGCAACGCGGAAATAAGCTTCTGTGCATTAGTTTCAACACTGGCGTGTTCTGTACGACTCGTAATTCATTATAGTTCATTGTAAAATAGCGACAGTCGTGTAATTATTGTCAAACCCTATAAATATAGCATTTGGAATAAGTCTTTCTTTCCGAATGAATGCAGCATGGTTTATATATAGGGTTATCGGAATACTATGGGGTGCACTGACTGGGCTCCGCGGGGAACTGTTTTCAGAGATAGCAGATAGGAATGAATGAATGAGGGGCAGTCTAATTGCCGAGAGAACATAATATTAACTAGAGTCCGCTATACCCGAGACACCTCCTTCATTTGTACCGCAATTTAAGACCAAAATTGGAGCATGGAACAAAACGCACAAATGCCATCCCCGTGCACATTCAAGTCCTCTCCACCCTCGGGTCTTTGGCCACCGGCACGGTCCATCATGATATTGGAGATGGATCGAGCAATAGACTGTTACTGTACCACCCATGTAGCTGTCAAAGCTCCATCACAAATGCAGTTATGTGAATAGAAAGGGATTCCACTCAGTCAATGTTGCGATGCGCATTTGCCTGATACATGTCGTTGCTGGTGACCGGGAGGAAGGCAATGCTGCATGTTTTCAATTCATTAAATAAAACGGATACTTTTTGCAAGGGTTTACTGACTGTCATACAAATAACCAACCAACTACATACTGTCAGGATGGAGGTAGGTGAGTTCCAATTGTTGTAGGCAATCACAGAGACGGAGAAGGTATACTCTTGAACAGGTTCGACTTTAATAGTAAAGAACACAAAGAGTAATACTAGGATACTATGCCAAAGGCAAAGGAACGAGAGAATAGATAATGGAGCTTAGTGGTGGTCCAGAACTGGAACCGGCCGCATTATCTCCGAACGCCTATAGTGAAGACCTGACGAATGACAAGCAGAGGAAAGGAATGTTAAATAGCCATCAAATACCAACATTCCACACACACCCCCGTGACAGCCAATCAGAAGCCAACCCCTAAGTGACAGCACTAAATGACAGGGAAAAACAAGTGACAGCAGTCAGGTGACAGATGACAGAGAAGGTGGGTGGTTCCCGACCGTAGTCAGGAACCAGAATCGTAACACATACTGTAACTTTTCAGTGCACAAAAAAGTGTCCCGCACACAGACATGATGGAATTCAAGTTCAAGTTTGTATTGATCACATATAGGCAGGCTACACATGGCGTAGGCTACATGGCAGTGAGATTCATTGTTCTTGTATATGCTCTCGTATTATTGTTTATATAGGCTACCTAATACCGACATCAAAATAGATTGTATGCCTCTACAAATCATATGCAGGTAGAAAATGTACAGAAAATACGTCGCGATTTGGAATGAAATTGACGGAGAACTTTAATCCCTGGGTATTAATCGAACGAAATGAAGAAAAAGCAGTCATATTCCAGCATGCTTATTAATGACACCAATGGCAAACAGTGGTCAACGGTCTTTATTAGTGTTTGTGCTGCCCAGGCAGCAATGGTCTTTAGGAAGTTAATAGATATCATATCCGACATCACCGTACGTGTACATGTCTGTCTCGTATTTCTCCCATAACACGCTTCGCTCGGCTTAGTCCACTTTTCCACATTTCATGGGGGTGTTTCATTACCGTATATGGTTAATTACGGGCGGTGCTATATGCAAATACTTAAAATCGTGCACGAGCGCGGAGCGTAGAACAAATGGTATTTATCAACACGGAGTGTGCGTAGAACCTGTGTAGGCACGTGTGATAAATCCCAATTTTTCTGTACTTACACACATTCTAAATTCTGTGCTTAAGAACGAAAATAGAACACTTTTTTTTTTTTTTTTTTTTTTTTTTGCTTTTTTCCCGGCCCTTTTTTGAGGGCACTCCATCCACCCCCCCCTCTTCTGGGGACAACTTTATTATTTATTTATATGTTTTAATTATTTACAGTACAAAATTAAATAAAAAGTGTAGTAAAAGAAAAATATTAAAAAAAAATATATATTTCATTGCCCTCTCGGAGGGGGGGGAACTCAGACTAGATATTGACAAACAAATTACAACTAAGGACAATGAAAGACAACAACGAATACACATGACAAGGGAAAGGGGGGGGGGCAGAGAGGGGAGTAAGTAAAGTAGAGGGGGATTGAGAGAAGGGTGGGTTATGGAGTGGATGGCTCACAGGTCAATCTCCTATGATTGGGAGCCTAGATTATCCACAAGCAATAGAAAATAGAACACTTTCTAAGCATTGTTGATAAATGAGGGCCCTCTGATAAATACCAACACCCCCATTCCTCCCAGGTGTCAGGCTCCTCATTCGCTTCCATTCATTTTGGGGACACAGCGAGAGAGAGAGCGAGAGAGAGAGAGAGAGAGAGAGAGAGAGAGAGAGATAGAGGCAGTGAGAGAGAGAGAGAGAAAGAGAGAGAGCGAGATAGAGAGCGAGAGAGAGAGAGCGAGAGAGAGCAAGAGAGAGCATGAGAGACAGGGAGAGAGAGAAAAAGAGAGAGAGAAAGAAAGAGAGAGAGAGAGAGAGAGAGAAAGAAAGAAAGAGAGAGATATATCGCACCACTCACTCATATCAGACCATAATAAACCTCTTGAGTCTTGACTTGCCATATTCAATCAGTTTCAGTAACTACAGAACAGTACATTAGACTCACTTGTTGTTTGGTTGGTTGTTTGGTTGTGTGGGATATTTGTGGATATCCTGAAAAAGAATGTTCTCAGTCAACCGAGGTTTGGATAATAACAAGGTTTATTAACCAAACAGTATAGTACAGAAGAGAGAATGGCTGAGGGCTTCGCCCCAGGTGATCAGCTGAAATGACCCAGGTAAAAGACCTGGGCCCTCATTCATCAACCCGACTTACGCACAGATTTGTGCTTAACCTGTGCGTACGACCATTTCTAAGCAAAGAGTGGGATTCATCAATTTCAACTTGAACTTGACTCCGTGCTTATGTGTATGCACAGCTCGGAGCACACTTAGCTGACGCCCAGTGGTAGAACATCGTTACTACGGCATAATCGCTCCTCAGTTCTGCATTAGTTTCAAGGCGGAAATAAGCTTCCGTGCATTAGTGTTCAACTTCTGTATGACCCGTAATTCATTATAGTTCATTATAAAATAGCGACAGTAGTGTAATTATAACGGGCTCACACACGAACAAGAGGTTGGCCTGCTTGTTTGGCACGGGGGGCAGACGCAAAACACCAACCTCCAAACGCGATTAAATATTGTTTCAAATAAAAAGCGAATTATTTTGTGTTTCATGTTTCCAAATAAGATTGGTCACGAAATGCTTTCTACTTCAATTTGTTGGTTAGAATAGATGACCTCCGTTGAAACTTCACTGAGACTAACAGTCTATTTGTGAGCTCCCGCTCAGATGTGATAATAATAACAATAATAATAATAGCTTCATTTTATATAGCGCCTTTCAAGAGACCCAAGGTCGCTTTACATAGATAGGGGGGGGGGAATAACAAAGTAACAGACATAGTGGACAGACACACAACATATAAATATGATGATGGAATTCATTCAAGATCCTCTCCACCCTCGGGTCTTTGCCACCGGCACGGTCCATCGTGATATTGGAGATGGATCGAGCAATAGACTGTTACTGTAGCTGTCAAAGCTCCATCACAAATGCAGTTATGTGAATAGAAAGGGATTCCAATAAGTCAATGTTGCGATGCGCATTTGCCTGATACATGTTGTTACTGCATGCCGGGAGGAAGGCGATGCTGAATGTTTTCAATTCATTAAATAAAACGGATACTTTTTGCAAGGGTTTACTGACTGTCATACAAATAATCAACCAACTACATACTGTAACTTTTCAGTGCACGTTCTTATTTACATTGTGACAACAGCCTTGTGAGTTCCCGCAGTGACCCGCACACAGACATGATGGAATTCAAGTTCAAGTTTGTATTGATCACATATAGGCAGGCTACACATGGCGTATAGGCTACATCATTGGCAGTGAGTTTCATTGTTCTTGTATATGCTCTCGTATTATTGTTTATATAGACTACCCAATACTGACATCAAAATAGATTGTATGCCCAGGCAGCAATGGTTAATAGATATCATATCCGACATCACCGTACGTGTACACGTCTGTCAGCCTGGCTCATAACACGCTTCCCTCGGTTTAGTCCATTCTTCCACATTTCATGGGGGTGCCCATTACCGTATATGGTTAATCGGGGCGGTTTTGGTATGCAAATACGTGAAAGTGTGCACGAGCCTCGGCGCAGGGCCAAGGTGATATTTATCATGACAGGTGTGCGTAGAACCTGCGTACGCACGTGTGGTAAATCCCGTTTTTTTTGTGCGTGCACTGATTCTAAATTCTGTGCTTACATGTGGAAATAGAACATTTTCTACGCCACGTTGATGAATGAGGGCCCTGGATTGATCTCAGGAGGAGACTTATATAGTTAACAAGGGGGGGATGTGGTCCCATTTGATAGGTCAAATGGGGGGGGGATACAGGTTTGGGGAGAGGGGCACAGGATTGGGGAGAAAGGGGGGGGGCACAGGATTGGGGAGAAAGGGGAGGGGAATGTCTTATTCCACAGAGAGGGGGGGGGGCACAGGTAAGGGGACACATGGGAGGGGAATATCTTTACATGAGAACATTATATTATACCACAATACTCACTTTTCTCTATTATAATGTGGGTGAGATTAATGTATAATATACCAGGATTGTTTGGAACAGGTAAAAGTGAATAGGTATGGTAAAAGAATGGGACCGATGTATTCCATCGGTTATCAGAATGAATAAAATAGAAAACAATTAAAATAATGAAAATGTTGGCCAATGTGATCTGTTGGTTGGCATAACAGTTTAAAATAGTATTATTTATATACATGATTCATGACATGATCGACTGGACTGCAGTCTGTGTTATTTTGATATCAGAGATGTGGGAATAGATATCACCCTTTTCTTTTATTAATCTCAAAATACCTATATCAATGATTGGTCCTCAACTCTGATATCAAACAACAAATAACATAATCATTAGAGGCTATAGCTGTGCACATATCTTGGCATACCTTCAGTCGTTCATGTCGTGACTCAGGGGAGCTAATGTCATGGTTGTGCATACAGGCATAGTAATAAACCAATTAAATACATGTGAACACTGTCTCTGTGTGGTTAGAGTGCACAGGGTGAAAAAACAAAATCGTGTGCATAATTATTATGAATAGGACAACCGTTAACCTAGTGGTTAATAAAACTAACATGATTGATTATGGGAAACTGTTCAAAAATATATATATATATGCACAATTTATAATGATTCTTGATGAAATTACTTAGGATCCAGTTGTATTTAACCTGTGTTTGAGTGTCACTTTCATCTGTGATTGCCTCAGTTTTGTTGGTCTTTACTTAGAATCAGGCAATTTTGTAACTTAAGTAATTCAAATGTGATGTAATGTGATCATGTGACCACTTCTTCCTTCAGCAATACATTTTAGCTCATTATTACTAACCATTGTTAATGCTTTCTCATTGATTTCTTTTCATCATATCCCTAGTTCATCATTTTGCAGATACATACACTTGTGTGAAAAGTTTCCTGCTTGTGAAGGTATTAATCTGAATGATGTCGCGTCGTTGTTGACAAGGTGTTCTCTGTCTGTCGTGTGGCAGGGCCAAACAGTAACACATAAAAATTAAATAAATACATAACAATGTGGACAATGTGTGTTCAGAAGTCTCTTGGTCCACAGGTCTCTGATGATGTGTCTCTTCTTTGACGATGCAGTCGGGAACATTCACTGGTCGCCGTTCATTCCCTGTCAAGGGTCACCTGTAGCAGTGGGGCGGTCAACTATAGTGGCCTTGCAGACTCTTTTCCTGGAGCCTGCGCTGCTCTCCATCACCACCACACATCCGCCACTGTGCTCACGCTTGGCCCCCATCAGGCCCAGAGACATGGTGGTCAGGGCGTTTTTGAATGTGTTGTGCTGGTGGTTGGTCCCCCCGTTCCTCGTCATCGCGGTACTAGAGGGGCAAGGGTTTGCTGGTGTAGCGGCCTGTCTGTAGGATGCTCTCTCTCACACGGATGGCAATCTGGTCATGGAAGTCCACCTTGATGGTCAGGGCTCCATCTCCTTTCTGTAGGTGATGGGTTTGGTCTGCCGTGTTATGCAGTGCCGGGGTGGCGCAGCAGGCGCAATCTCGTTGATATTGATGACTCTGAACTCGTAGGTGTCTTCTCTCAGGCCGTCAAAGGTTGATCTCCTCTTCGTCAGTGTCTCCTTGGTCAGTCTCCTTTGTGGTCCTCTGCTCCACTTCCTTGGGGATGGCGTCCCTGGGTGGGCTGGGTTGGATGGCCGCTCTCTCAGGTTGTGTCGTCGCCCTAGTTGTGCTCCCCTTTGTTTGGTCTGCCATGGGCCGCATGTCGTTCATGGTTCAGGTCAATCACGAGTCACTCCTTCTCACTTGTCGCGTCCTCTCACCAATATGATCTGAGGATGATAAAATTGCCTTAGAAAACCTCCTCACATAAATGATTCAACGCCTTTCTGCTAAAGAGGAAAATCATTTTGGGATTAATTCAATTCATTGTAAATAAAATCACTTAATTGAAAATAGGAAATGCAAGCCAATTGCATTAGCAGTGATTCCTTATGTCAAGAAGGTCACATTCACTACAATCTTATCAGATCTTGTATCTAACTAGATCTTACAGCATTAGGCTTTAAATAAAATTGTAAATGAATGGCCAAAGTCTTGAATCAGATAAAATAGCTCTTTGTCTTCATAGTCTGTGATGTTAAATTGAAGTTGATCTTACCTGTGCGATGGGTGTGCCTCAGGATACTTACCTCGTCACGCCTTCTCTGGCGTTCTTCACATCTCAGTGTGGCTCATCATAGCATAGGAAAAAAACATAAAACCTAGACAGCCAGTTAATTTTGCATGAAAAAAAAATCATTTGTTTTGTCATCTAACCCTAACTAACCTTACTGTCATGCACTCGTCCTAATAAAACGACCCTACACTGTGGCACTCAACACTTTGATGACTTGTTGCTCAGCTGATAGAGTTGTGCTCTTCCTGATGTCCTGTCGCACAGAATCTGTGAGTCGCTTTGGATAAAAGTGTCAGCTAAATGATCAATGTACGTGTATACCTTGTACATTTAGATAATTGTGCTCCAATTTTGGTGGTTGATATTTGCAGTCATGGAAATGTATTAGTTTGTTAAAAGAAGAGTCATGCATGTTATTGGTTATAAGCAGAGAATAGAAGGAGGAGATTGCAAGTGAAGTTGTTTTCATCATTAATCTTTCATCTCGGGCACTTCTACTTTGTCTGGTTTCATTCAGAAATTATATCTCTAATTCGTGTGCCTTCTTGAAAATAGATGATGAAAACACTGGTTAGTTATTTTGTTAGTATGGGAATTAGGTAGACTTTCATGACTGCAATGAGAAGATAGTTATGTCATGCATCTACATTAGGACTTCAAAACAATCGCTCAAGCGATAGCAGTAATTCACTGCAAATGAAAGGATGGTTATGTCATGCGTCATCAAGGTTTGTTTCATACTCACCGGAAAAAGCTGCCGTGTTCACGTTGGATCCTCACAGTTCAGTTCAGTTATTGAATGACCATATTATATTACCCCCTTGCAGCGTGTATTTACACATACAATTAACATATACTATACGTGGATTTCATATACCCTCGCCCTCGGGCATATTAAACTTTACGTTCGCCTAATGATAGTTTCATATCGCACTTTTGTATGACGTCATCAGTCCAAGCGACGTTCACGCGTTCCCATTCACCTCGGAAATAACGCTTTGCAATCCATGCAATATATTTTCCACAAGCTTTCAATAGCCTGGAATTTACCTAAACCAGCGTATTGTTACCGAATGAACGCGCCTGTGCATATGTGAAACGTAAACAAACAGAAACGATAAAACTATATTTCCCAAATGGTCGTTCCCGTGGGCTGGTTTTGTTGGTTCCGGAAATCACTATCTTAGTTTGTCGCGTGAGTTGCACCCCAATGTTATTATCTGTATAACGGTAACTCGTCTTCCAATGCTCGGCGCGATATCAGTCGGTTCGTTCTTAACTCAATAAAACACCTCGGCGGGTTCTAATACTGTGCACATACAAACAAGACTCAAAACAGACAAACAAACGAAAATACATAAAAGTTAACGTGTGTATATACCTGGTTGTATCGGATCGCTGTTCGTTTAGTCGCCCAGCACTCTGCTGCGACAAGGCTTGGTTACCCTTGGTTTAACTATACATCGTTATTAAAGCATAATGACCGAACCTGACTTCGAAATTTAACAGCGATATATTAGATTTGAATATACCGTTTAATCACACTCTCTGTCTCTTCAACCCGCGACTAATGTCCCGTTTAATGTACATACACGTACTACCGGGACATCGCCGGTCACCTTCCCGCTATCTGTATGATCAATTGGTTAATTTAATCCGAATACATCGTTTTCAGGAATGGAAGAGGTTGTGAGCTTAGTTTGAGGTTGAAACTATGAATATATGACGTTACTCTGGTAAATCTAATTATGATTCTAACAGCTTCTCGGTCCTAACTTCCCGCCTCTTTGCCAAAAGAATCACAGAATAGTTTCTAACAGAGTAGCGTTTTCCAATGATATCATATCTAATAAGCCCACGTTTCTTGCCTTGTTGCCTATATTTTAGTCTGCATCAGCTAGACTTGGGTTAGCAATCCAACAACCTTATTTTGTGCCCTAACTTTCGGTTTGGCAACAGCTCAAATCCGGGAATAGCACTAACAACCCATCCTCTCAGAACATCTGTCCAGATAAGGACCCAGGTACACGCGTTTCCCCGGTACGATTCTCAATACAGATCAGATATTAATACACGCTATTCTTACTCAGCCATGATCTCAATATTTTGACAACATTCTGTAACATTCACCTGGCACAGAGAAAAGCGGGAAGGTTTTAATTCCTTGCCATACATTTTTGGTCGACCTGGTCTATATACTCACTTTTCTCTGTATAGATGAAACAATACAGCACGCCGGTGGGACGCAAAGAGTCCGTCACAAGTTCGTAGACGCCAATTGTGGGATATTTGTGGATATCCTGAAGAAGAATGTTCTCAGTCAACCGAGGTTTGGATAATAACAAGGTTTATTAACCAAACAGTATAGTACAGAAGAGAGAATGGCTGAGGGCTTCGCCCCAGGTGATCAGCTGAAATGACCCAGGTAAAAGACCTGGATTGATCTCGGGAGGAGACTTATATAGTTAACAAGGGGGGGATGTGGTCCCATTTGATAGGTCAAATGGGGGGGGGGATACAGGTTTGGGGAGAGGGGCACAGGATTGGGGAGAAAGGGGGGGGGCACAGGATTGGGGAGAAAGGGGAGGGGAATGTCTTATTCCACAGAGAGGGGGGGGGGCACAGGTAAGGGGACACAGGGGAGGGGAATATCTTTACATGAGAACATTATATTATACCACAGTTGCTTGCGCATCAGGTTGGAACGAGCCTCGAGCCGTCGCGTTAACCCTTTGAGGAGCTTTTGTCGGCAACACCGGCAGGGCTTGATGTCCAGACTCCATATAAATCCAAATCCAACACTGTCAGTAATGTACAGTATCTTGTGCTGATCTCTCCAACTCCTGAGAATACTCTTCTTATATCTTGTTATTACTGAACCACGAGCCTAGTCAACGCACTGAATCGAAACTAATACACTTGCTTAACTGGCGCCGCCCCGCAGTTCCGCGTAGCAATCAACAGTATGCAACTGCAGAGCCATAGAGCTGGCACCATTCTCTGATTGGATTTCAAGGCTGTCAATCATTCAATGAATGGCAAGAGCAATATTGCACGGACCGGGCTTAGATCACGTTAATAGCCTATTTTGATTGGCTATTATATTCATAAGGTCAGCCCGTGCAGGGAAAGTTGCACCTGAGTGATTGACAGCTAGCCATTACTGACTGCAGGCCTGATCAGAGAGCTCTGGCATTTTTTTACAGAGGAAAACATTTCTAATAAAAAGAAATATAATAATAATAATAAAAAAAAAGTATATATGTAAATTAATAATAATTATGAATTATGAGTGAATTTGTGTTTCACGTGTTGTCATGGAATAACCTCCACTGGTACGCACCATTGATGAATGAGGGCCCCCATGAGTCCACAGTATAGGAGATACGTGTACAGTATGTAGTACAAAGCCAGGAGTCCACTGCTAGGAGATACGTGTACAGTATGTAGTACAAAGCCAGGTGTCCACTGCTAGGAAATACAGTATTTAGTAAAAAGTCTGTAGTCCGCTGCTAGGACATACAGTATGAAGCTATAAATCCACTGCTAGGAGATACAGTATGTAGTATGAAGCTAGAAGTCCACTGCTAGGAGATACATACTGTAGTATGAAGCTAGAAATCCACTGCTAGGAGATACAGTATATAGTATGAAGCTAGAAATCCACTGCTAGGAGATACTGTATGTAGTACAAAGCCAGAAGAAAAGGAATGAGTAAGGATACACAGAGGAAGGTAGGCGCCATGATAAGCGAGAGATGAGAGAGAAACTTGGCTGCACTGGCATCGCTCCACAGCCTGCATAGGGATCTAGTCCAAACCAACCGCATATCAGCAGTATCTCCATTACACACACACACGCACGCACGCACGCACGCACGCACGCACACACGCACGCACGCACACACACACACGCACGCACGCACACACACACACACACACACACACACACACACACACACACACACACACACACACACACACACACACACACACACACACACACACACACACACACACACACACACACACACACACACACACACACACACACACAAACACATACACACCAATGGAAATTCCCTCATCATGACTATTTCCCATCATGATTAAAATGGTTGTGTCCTACATAATCATAGCAATGTAAACAAACAATTTCACCAGACATCGAAGTGGCGAAACTGAACATTGTCAAAAAGAGATAAAACATCCTGATGTAATAATAATAATAATATCTTACATTTATATAGCGCCTTTCAGGAGACCCAAGGAGCTTAACAGCTAAGGGAGGGGGACAGGGAACAACGTAACAACAAAATAATAATCAAAAGAAAAGAAAGAAAGAAAACGAAAGAAAAAAGGGGAAATCAGGCAGAGTAATTTACAAATTTGGTGAAAAGGTGGACAATCAAGCATGCCAAACTATTTGGCTGTGGGTCTACTTTCTACCAGGCCCACTTGGAGCCAGTGTTAATTTTGTCAAAGAAAATTATGACTAAAGATGTTCGTCAACAAAGCTTTTTCCCCCGACGACAACGAGACGTGACGTCACGTTAATGTTAGTCATGTGACACTAACGTGACTAAATTATTTATGCATGATCGTTGACTACATCTGAGGACACAAAAATTTACTTTACAAAAACCATGACAAATTCTCTCTTAATTTATGTTGACTAAAACAAGATGAGACAAAATAATTATAACTTTTAGAATAATTCACATTATTATTTCAGCATTTACGTTTCCGGCTAATCGATAGCTAAATATTGCTCCCCACCGCTTATGTCCCACTAAAAGCCAAGCTACGTGAGGCTAAAAACCGTGTCCCAGGTCTCTCGTGACTACAGCTTATACCAATAACTATGAACGGAATCTGCTACTCTCTCAACACTCCTGCGGCAGCCGAACAGTTCTACCAAAAGAACATAGCATTTAAGACGACGGAGGCTGAGAGGATGGCTAGGCTGCAAGAAGAGCTAATAGCCTGGGACCTATTTCCCAGACACAGGGGCTTGCTTTCCCCCGTAGATACTCCTTCGTCTGTGTACAACCACTACTATCGACATTACACATGGATACAAGGACAAGACCACGTTCACTTAAAGGTAATGTTGGTATGAAAAGAAAAGACACAGACGAGTACTAACACAGAGTGAGATGGACCCTACTACTAGTATAAGTTGTTAATGATTCCCTTTAGCGCTTGAAGTGCACAAAAACATGGTAATGACTTTTTATTTTTCATATAATATTGGGTACATGCTCAGTAGAGTTAGAACTCTCCCAGTCTTAGGGGCTGTGATATTTTGTTACCACACTTTATGCACATAGAAGTGCGGTGCGGTGGCAGGTTCGCCTAGCTAATGTTGTTAGCCGAATGCTCTGACGGGGGCTGCCATTTTAAGTTTTAAGTTTAAAGTGACGTGAGGGATCTACGCTTGTACTCGATGGACAAAAGGGAATGTGTGTGTGACGTGTGTGAAATCTGTACAGTAGGTCCCAGTGAGAATTGCAATCAGTGTGTACTGTGTATTTACACTATCCTAATGTTGCTTTGTTGGTTAAAAAATAATTAAGCAATTTAAATCAGAATATGTTCCATTCCATGTCTGACTATTTCTGAATCTATTGACCATTTCAAGGAATGTTTGGTTACTATTGGGCTTCTAGCCTTCTACTGAACTTATTGTGACTCAGCTGATAGGGTTTTGGCTAGACTATACTTAATAAATAGAATTGCATTATTTACAATATAAAAATATAAAATGCCTTTTTTTCCTTAGCGAAAAATCTAGACAAAAATCATCAGTTTTCTGCGACTAAATCTAGACAAAAACAAAAAAGACAAAATCGAGACTAACACTGACTAAGACTAAAATGCTCAGACATTTAGTTGACTAAAACTGACTAAACGAAAAATAAATGAAGATGAAAACGAAAAAAGGAGCACTTGACACATGACTAAGACTAAAACTAAAATGAAAATAGCTGCCAAAATTAACACTGCTTGGAGCGTGGCTCACCGTAATGATTCTTAGCTAGGTTAATCCTCAGGGAAGGGCTTTCCTGCTTCACGTCAGCAGCCCTGCTGCCCTTGACGTGGTGTTGAAGTGGCCGTGTTTAAGGTGGGTTGTGCTAGTGGTTTTTATATAAGGCCAACATTAAAATAACATTACAGGCCACATCTGGTCTGCCGTTAGCCTTCCCTCAAGAAGGATACATGTTGTAGGCATGTTGAGTGAGTGAGTGAGTAAGTGTGTGTGTGTGTGTGTGTGTGTGTGTGTGTGTGTGTGTGTGTGTGTGTGTGTGTGTGTGTGTGTGTGTGTGTGTGTGTGTGTGTGTGTGTGTGTGAAAGTGAGTAAGTGTGTGTGTGTGTGAATGAATGAATGAATGAAAACTTTATTTAACAGGTTGCAGAATGGGTACAATACAGTACGGCTCAATACACACAATTTTTAAGGGGATGCAGACCTGAGAAAGACGTTTGTCTTGTTTCCATCAGGGTCCCCCATTTTCAATTCATATAGACATTTATGACATACACAACATACATGACATTTATGGCATAGGGACATATAGGTATTTAGTACTGATACATTTGTGACATAAACGGTATTCAAATATACAGTACTGTTACCCCTATATCCTGACAGAGTATATACATATGATGGGGAGGGGACTGTACATTAGGAGGGGGTGGGTGGGTGGGAGAGAGATATACATATGGCGGGGAGGGAATATATACATGCGGTGGGGAGGAGTGAGTGAGTGAGTGAGTGAGTGAGTGAGTGAGTGAGTGAGTGAGTGAGTGAGTGAGTGAGTGAGTGAGTGAGTGAGTGAGTGAGTGAGTGAGTGAGTGAGTGAGTGAGTGAGTGAGTGAGTGAGTGAGTGAGTGAGTGAGTGAGTGAGTGAGTGAGTGAGTGAGTGAGTGAGTGTGTGTGTGTGTGTGTGTGTGTGTGTGTGTGTGTGTGTGTGTGTGTGTGTGTGTGTGCACCAGACATCCTCCCATTCCTAACTGCAACCATCAACTCCTCACTCAACTCGGGGGTGGTCCCCACCTCCCTAAAAGAAGCCAGAGTCACGCCCCTCATAAAAAAACCATCCCTGAACCCTACCGTCATAGGCAACTACCGTCCTGTCTCTCTTCTCTCCTTCCTTTCTAAAACACTTGAACGTGCTTTTTCATCACAGACCTAAAATCTAGTTTTGCTTATATGCTTATATATTTCACATTAGACACGTTTGTAGAATGTTCCTGGCTCTGCGGCTCTGCAATATTCTCTATTGGAGCTCTGGGGCTCTGCAGCAGACATACTATTGGTTTCAAGAAGGGAGGGGTTACATTATGTGTACGCTGGCGTGCGTCAGCTGCGTTTGACTATTTCGCGCATGCAGCTTTGGAGGTTATGCTTAGTTATGCCAGCCAAAACGAAGAGGACGGTCATTCGGCAGATGGACTGAAGATGAAAGTTGTTGCATGTTAGACAGTTCAGTCAGGCTAGCCATCCCGGCTAAAGGCAGGGACAGCTAGTTAGCTTTAGCTACGTTATAATATTGAGTGCTAACGTGTGGTTCAGTCGGGATAGCCATGATGATGTCGGCTAGTAGCTAGCTTAGCTAAAGGCTAACTAGCGTTAGCTAACCTAGAGAGAGCGCGTGCAGCATTGTTATGCCAAGATAAAGAGGACGGTCATTCGGCAGATGAACTTCGTCAACTCCACGCGGTTGTCTCCATCCTCTTGGACGTTTGGTGAGTTTTTAATGCACTCTATTCTATTCCCGCCGTGGATATATATCTCTCTCTCTCTCGGGAGCCAAACGGGCCGGCTAGCTGTTGTAGTAGCTAATGGTGTGTGGCCTGGTGTCAGCACCTGGTGCGAGGGAGGTGAGCTTGGTGTTTCATTATGAGAATATCTCCATGCTCAAGTCGGCTATAGTCCGCGAGGGACTTGTTGCCGGCACCGCTATGGTAAACACCACTCTGTAGTGGGACGTGTATTGCCTTCTTTTTCCCTTCCCTCTTCGGATGAGAAGAGGAAAACACAGCGGCTGTCTGAAGTGTTGGCCTGTATTGCTTTTCTCACGTTGTACAGTTTTTCAGTGGTAGCCGCATAGCTTGCTTCTGCGTTAGCTAATGGTTAGCGATAGCCGGGTTGAGCTAACTGTTAGCCAGTTAGCTGTTTAGCTACGACGTTAGCTGCTCGTTTTCGCTCGGCTGGGAACGTTAGCTTGATGCTATCAGTTAGCCTAGAGTTAGCTGTTAGCTTGTGCTACGACCATTGACATTAGCCGTGAGAATAGCAGGCCCTGGCACTCTGACTACGACATCATCTTTGACAGAAGATGTAGTCGGGCCTGCACCATGACAAGGCTCCGGCCATAGCTTCTTTTTGTCCCGCCAGCGAGAGGCCTTTCGTCAACGTGGAGACCTGTGTTGCGGCCTTTCGCCCTGCGTTCCTTGGTGCAGGTAAGATGTCCATTGGACATTACCCCACTCTTCCTTCCTTCCCCTCCCGAATGTTTTGTTAATAACGATGTTTTTTTCCAGGCAAAACATATGTTACTTCACAACATTTGGAGATACGACATGTGCTGTGTGTGAATTGTCTTGGTCGTTTGTGTAGCTTGGGTAGCGTTGGCCAAAGCTGTGTGTGGCCTGGTGTCAGTACCTGGCTACTCTATTTGCAGTTAGCCTATTTAGCTGATGTCGGCCATTGGCTCCTTGCTACTTTGTTTTCTCTGGTATAGACCCTCTTCTCTTTGGATTTAAGTGTTGATCTTTGTCCTTTTGGATCTATGTATATTCATGTTGCCTTTGTGAAGTTATCTTTTCCTTCTGTTTTGTTCTTCCATTAAAAGTTGAATATCCTTTAGGGGCTCATCTTTGCTTATCTCTCTCATACACGTTTAAATCTCGCACAGGGCCTCGCATTTCTCCCAGAAATTGCGGTCACAGAGGCACTTCACTTAGCAAAAGCGAAAGGCCTCTCCTCTGTCCTGATTCTCCTAGATCTATCTGCAGCCTTCGACACAGTCAACCACCAGATCCTCCTCGCGGCCCTCGCAGGAATGGGAGTGGCTGGCTCTGCGCTGACATGGCTGTCATCATACCTCAATGACCGCTCCTACCAAGTGTCATGGAGAGGGATCCTGTCGGCCACCCGCCCCCTGCGGAAGGGTGTCCCCCAGGGCTCGGTTTTAGGACCCCTTTTCTTCTCCCTCTACACTAAATCACTGGGTAACATTATCACGTCTCATGGCTTCTCCTACCATTGTTATGCCGACGATACTCAACTCTTCCTCTCCTTCCCTCCCTCAGATATCCACGTCTCTGAGCGGATATCGGCCTGTCTGTCCGACATCTCCGCCTGGATGACGACCAACCACCTCAAACTGAACCTAAGCAAAACAGAATTGCTCCACCTGCCGGCCAAATCCTCCGCCCTGACCGACCTTTCCATCACAGTCGAGAATGCAGCTGCGACCGTGTCCCCGACCGCCAAGAACCTTGGTGTTGTCCTCGACGACCATTTGAACTTCTCTGCTCACATCGCAGCGACAACCAGAACCTGCCGATTCCTCCTGAGCAACGTCAGAAGGATCCGCCCCTTCCTGATAAAAGAAGCCGCCCAACTCCTCGTCCAATCAACAGTCATCTCCCGCCTCTACTACTGCAACGCACTGCTCGCTGGCCTCCCGGCCACTGCCACTAAGCCTCTCAACTCATTCAGAACGCAGCGGCCCACCTGATCTCAAACCTACCGAAGTCGGCCCATGTCACCCCACTTCTTAGGGACCTGCACTGGCTCCCCATTGCTGCACGAATCCGCTTCAAGGCCCTCGACCTAGCATACCGTGCGGCAAAGGGAACCGCTCCCGCCTACCTCCGGTCAATGGTCTCTAACTACACACCCTCAAGACCCCTACGCTCTGCATCTTCTGGCTGCCTCAGACCTACTCCTATCCAAGCTCTGGGAGGGTCATCAAAGAGAAGTCGCCTATTCTCAGTCCTTGCCCCACAATGGTGGAATGAACTACCCACCCCAGTTAGGACAGCCGAAACACGTCCAATCTTTCGCCGTCGACTAAAGACGCACTTCTTCAACCATTATCTGAATAAAAAAAAAAAAAAAAAAAAAAAAAAAAAATCTAACCCTAACTAAACGTACTGTCATGCACTTGTCCTAATAAACTAACCTACACTGTAGCACTCAACACTTTGATGAACATTGTTGCTCAGCTAATAGAGTTGTGCCCTTCCTGATGACTTGTCGTACAGAACATGTAAGTCGCTTTGGATAAAAGCGTCAGCTAAATGACTAAATGTAAATGTGTGTGTGTGTGTGTGTGTGTGTGTGTGTGTGTGTGTGTGTGTGTGTGTGTGTGTGTGTGTGTGTGTGTGTGTGTGTGTGTGTGTGTGTGTGTGTGTGAAAGTGAGTAAGTGTGTTTGTGTGCGTGAGTAAGTGTGTTTGTTGTGTGTTTGTGTGAGTGAGTAAGTGAGTGAGTGAGTGAGTGAGTGAGTGAGTGAGTGAGTGAGTGAGTGAGTGAGTGAGTGAGTGAGTGAGTGAGTGAGTGAGTGAGTGAGTGAGTGAGTAAGTGTGCTTGTGTTCTTGTGTGCTTGTGTTTGTGAGTTAGTGAGTGAGTGTGTGTGTTAAAGCTATAGCCTATAGGTCAAGCTGTTCAGTGTTTTTCAATGAGTTTTACCGTGAGATTAAGACCTTAATCCCAGTCGTTAGTGGGAGAACAGTTTGGTTATTGTTGCTGCTGTAGAACTATGTCTGCTCACCCAGCTGACCTTTTGACCTCTCCTTTTGACGTCCACACATGAGAGCAAGACTCTGGCCTCCCACACATACTCTGCACAACAGGCAGGCATAAATACACAAGGGTGAGAATAGACAGACGGCGCATATACATGCATTCAAACACAAACGTGTACAGGACCACATACTGTACACACACACAAATACACGCACGCACGCATGCACGCACGCACGCACGCACGCACGCACGCACGCACGCACGCACGCACGCACGCACGCACGCACGCACGCACGCACACACACCTCGGCATTCCACCAGCATGAAAATGCTTTCATGTTTATGGCAGAACAAACAGAGAGAAGTTCACCTCCTGTGTTTACTGTAATACATTAGTTTCCATGACCGCCTCTCCCTCCAGCAGAATGCAAACAAAACAAATTGCCTCTAATGGATGATGGGTTTGAGAAAGCAGTATGCTTAAGAAAACAATTTCATTTACTCTCCGCACGGCTACACATATATGCGCCTCAGATATATCACTATCCAATGCAGGTTATGTGGGATCCCCTGGTCTGCGTTCCTCATAAATGGCGGTTTTATTAGAATAATGGGGTTTGGCCTAGAACTTTGTTATGTTAAGATGAATACACGGTGTAGACTTGGACATAATATACCGGTGAATCAAAGGAGTTGTGTGTTCAGTAATGACACAGTCTTGACAAAGAGAGACAATCCTGAATCCTGTTGAGGCCCAGTTTCTTAGTGCACCGTCTGTGAGGTTTTGTTCCGTTGCTCACCTACTCGCTCTGTTCCTTTAAGCCTACTCGCTCTGTTCCTTTAGTTTTCTGTTAATCAATTGCATTCTCCTCACCTCACTAGCCCCCACCCTCGCGTTCGTTTGCTCTTCAGCAACCACACCCTTGGACTACCTGTCATTATGTGTTTGATTGGTCTGGTGCCGAACACACACTTCTAGTTCGTTTATCAATTACCTCCCGCACCTGATGTGTATTCTGATTAGCACCCCTGTGGGCTTTAAGTACCTGGCTCTTCCCCTCTGTCCCTTGTCGGGTCGTCCCGTATCATTCCGTATCATATCTCTATCACCAAGACTCCTTCGGGAGGTTCTCTGTCTGTTATGCTGCTTTCATCTCCGGCGTGAGACGGGGTGCAAGCTTTGGCCACCTGTCGCCGTTTGCCTGGATGGAGACATTGTTACTACGCTCTCTAATCCTCTACGGGAGGTATTCCAGTGTTCCACTTCAGACCTCCGCGCAGCAGACGTCCAGACGCGCATCCAGACCTCCGCGCAGCAGACGCCCAGACGCGCATTCAGACCTCCGCGCATCAGACGCCCAGACGCGCATCCAGACCTCCGCGCAGCAGACGCGCTCTTCACTCCAGACGCGCATCGCTTCCTAATACTCTACGGGAGGATGCGTCTCTCCGAACCGGCGCGCTCTTCCGCGCAGACGCGCTCTTCACTCCAGACGCGCATCGCTTCCTAATACTCTACGGGAGGATGCGTCTCTCCGAGCCGGCGCGCTCTTCCGCGCAGACGCGCTCTTCACTCCAGACGCGCATTCAGATGCACTCCAGATGCGCCCTCCGTACCGGCGCGTACTCCAAGCAGACGCGCACCCCTCAGACCTCCGCGCCAGATGCGCCCTCCGTACCGGCGCGTACTCCAAGCAGTCGCGCACCACTCAGACCTCTGCGCCAGATGCGCCCTCCTTACCGGCGCGTACTCCAAGCAGTCGCGCACCACTCAGACCTCCGCTTGGACACCCCGTTCCCCGTGGCGACGCGCTCGCCCTGTTTATTCCTGCTCTCTTTACGCACAGCGCCTGGGTGAGTTTTTTATGACTGTCTTTGATCCTATTCGTTTTTCGTGTGTTTAAGGACACTGAAGATATCCTGCTTTTTGTCAGACAGTCACTCACCCAGCGTCAGCTTTTTGGATAGTTCATTGGGATAATATTTGGCCTTTACATCGCTCACTGTGTGTATACACACCGAAGATATTATCATTTGGATTTGTATTTGGGACTTCGCTCACAGTGGATTTGTGTTTGGGACGTTACTCACAGTGTGTATATACACCGAAGATTCTGTCACTTGGATTACTCTGTTTTTGGGACAAGTCACCTCTCCTGTCACCTGCTCTGTTCCCAACTGTACTCTGAGCTAACCCGCTCCCTCTCTCCCTCTCGGTCCCGTTTACCACCC
>NW_028168979.1:7500-15000 GCF_963971535.1 Notolepis coatsorum | reverse complement strand
AAATCGTTACAGATTCATCCCGCGGGAGAGGAAAGTGGGACGACCTTTGACCTTTCCACAAGTCTCCCTATCGATTCATGGATTTGACTTGGTGGAAGCTATAGATCCCACGGCGCAGAAGGGTGTTTTTACGTGTTTTTAATTTGTAGGGAGTGGTTAAGGTTAGGGTTAGGGTCAGGGATAGCTGTTTAAACTACTTTTAAGGTGACAATTATGGCGAGTTGCGACTTTGCAGCTTGACCGAAAAGTCCCCCAATAAAAGGTTGATGTAGCATCTACCATTTGATTGGATGAAATTGCAAGTCTTTTAGTGTTAGTGTAGCACTTGTGTTAATAACGGTAACAGCTATTTGCCACGGGCACAGTTCTAGGTTCGAATGCGACAAGGAGTAATATGCACAATTAAAAGAATAGTAGACCAGAGGCAGAGTTATAACAATAACCGGTGTTTTAATTAAAAGCGCGCTAGATAAACAGTAATAATACATACATACGTAAAGTACAACTTATGCTTTGAAGTATCCCTTTTAGATTAGGTCAGTAACCTCTCCTTGCGGGGGGGTTAGGTCGATATCAAGGCCTAGGTCGATTGGATCAACACATTGGGGTTCGTTCAGACGTCTCTGAGGTTATCATCGGTAACTCTATATTAGTTTATCAGGGAATGCAAATACCTTATTAGGTGAATTGGCCCTTTAAACTCTTTAAACCAGGAAGTGATTCGGCGATAATCGATGTGTCATCTAGAATGGTCTATTATGACATCACCACAACCGGTGTAGAAGGTTCTATGTTCTAGAAGGTTCTATGTTCTAGAAGGTTCTATGTTCTAGAAGGTTCTATTATAACATCATACAATGGTAGCATTTACCTTCTAACTCTTATAGGGGAATATCTGTATCCATATATCCAGTTAAATCAATTCAAATACAAAATACAATATCAAAATAACATAAGATGAACGGGATTGCCTCCCTTGGAAGTCCTTGTAGTCTCGTTCAGTTCAATCCTACCGGACTAGTGGTGTAGCAATAGTTGAGCACTAGTTGAGCATCATGGGTATTCACATCAGGCTGGCATTAGTCTTATCAAATGCTCCGGGGTTGGCTCGCCATCGGGTATCTATCCAGCTGAGCACGCTTGGTGATGGGTGGTCTGGACTGCTCCGGGATGCTGGTGGAGACTTGCGGCTTCCAGTCGGTTGGTTAGTCCGGTCCGTCTGGGTGATGTTGCTGGTCCGGTGGTCGAGGAGAAAGAGAGCTGGCTCCTTGAGAACTCGCTGTATATATTGGAAACCAAGATGTTCCGGAACGTTCTATATGACATCATAGGATGACATCACAAAGGTTCCAGAACCTTCTATCATGACATCATACGCTATATACAGGAAGTGGGACCTCATGGTAAAACAGGAAGTGGTAGCTCAGAGATAAACAGGAACTATTTAGGTAATTGATAATTATGAATCTGAACCCGGGGTTACATTAGCAATGTGGCTTTTAAAATTAGGCTTGCAAGTGGTATTTCATCTACGTAATAATAATAATAATAATAATAATAATAATAATAATAATAATAATAATAATAATAATAATAATAATAATAATAATAATAATAATAATAATAATAATAATAATAATAATAATAGCTCTACATTCCGACAGCCATCACTGATATAGAGTGTTTGAATCAAATCAAATCATCAAATCAAATCAAATTTATTTGTAAGGCCCGACAACACACGTTAATGTCCCCATGGGCCGGACACGTCTTCTTTAAACAAGTCAAGAAGAAACATCACAATAAATCAAGAACAAAACAAAAACACCATAAAGTCCAAAAAATTTAAGATAAATAAAATAAATGAATGCAACACTCTCAGACATACCCCACGCGAAGGTAAGGAAAAACTCACTAAAACCTAGCAATAGGGGAAAATGCACCACAGCCAATGTGGAGGAGAGAAACCTTAGAAGGGTGATAGTTGTGTTGCAATAAAACAGGCGAACAGTTGGTAAGCATGCACTCATATGTGTAATGAAACACAGATAAGTGCATGCAATAGCAACTGAACATTTAGAAATATTTTAAAATAGAGCTGATGGCGGATCTATTTGAGGCATGGGGGCGTGGGGGCGGCGCAGAGAGGGTCACATCCTCCCGGTCATCATCACGGGACGTCCGCTACTCCGGTCATCACCACGAGACAGCCACTCTCAGAAAGACAGCGAGACAGGGAGATGGGACAGGCGTTAGACAGTTTGCGTGATTGTGATGGACAGACATAGCAATAGATACATGTGGTAAGCATATATGTGAATAGAATAGATATGTGTAGTAAGTATATTATGTGAATAGAATAGAAGTACTTAACCCAGCAATGAGCTCAAAGTCTAAACCACGTTGACAGACCACGGACAGAAGACGGTAAGAAGCTGATCCATGGCCTCGGTGGTGCACGTAGAACATTCACTGCAATCTTGGCCAAGACCCCGAGACATCTACCACCTTGGTCAACACTACGAGACAACCACTCAGAGAGATGGAGGGGGGGTGTCAGGAAGGAGGTAGGTGAGTTCCAGTTGTGGTATGCAATCAAGGAGACAGAGAAGGTGTACTCTTAGGCTGCGGTTACACCTTAGTTTCGTTTTCTGATGAGTTTCGCTTTTCCAGGTCGCAACGTAGCGGTAGCCGAGTGAGACATACGTTTTGCAACCTGAGTACAGTGATGTAGTACACTGCCAAAGCAGTAGGTGGCAGTAGGTGGCGAACATGAAGGCAATTTTCAACCAATCAGAACTTGAATGTGCCAATACACTTCCTGCAAAGAAAATGTCAACAAGGCGGGCGCCGCCATCTTTAAATGCCTATTTACCCAATGCAGCACTTATTTTTCAGCAAAGTGTAATAAAAGTGCAATAAACAAAACGGATAAATTCACTGTGTGTTCTGCCTCTCATTTGTTGATGAAACAAAACTAACATCAACACAAGTGACCACCAAGAGCGGATAGTTTAGTCTCAAAAAGGATCGGCAATGTTGTTAGCTACATTGTTAGCTACATGCTAACGTGACTGGAATATGCCAGTATAACAGTATAGCATTGTGGCTAGAAGCTAACGCTAACTCACGTTAACCAGCCAGCACCAAATTGATGTTATCTGGAGCTATCAGTAGCTAGATAACATTAGAGACAACGCCGTGTGTATTAAACAAAGGTGAATAGATGACTGGGCCATTTTGTTTAATGCTTGTTAAGATTGAAAGAGGAGCTTGAGCTAACAGGGTCTGATAGCTAACGCTAGCTCACGTTAGCCAGCGGCAGTGCTCATGCAATCGGTAATGCTAGCAGAATGAATGGATGTAAACTTTATTTAACATATTGCATAATGGGTACAATACAATACGGCTCAATACAAACAATTGTTAAGGGAATGCAGACTGTTGTAGCTTGGACTGGGGTCCTTGGTAACACATGGTAGCTGCAGCTATTTGGGACAGCTCTGTTGTCACCGGAAGGGCACGCAGATGGTATCTACTGCGCATGGGCGTTTTCGCAACAACGGCTCCGCGCAGATTACACGACATGTTGTCGGCGAGTTTTGGCGCTACTCCAAAACGGAAAACACAATTTAGCGTTTTCAGTAGGGCCACAACGTATCCGGCAAAAACGGCATTTCTATGTAATAGGGACAGCAAACGTATTCAAAAACGTATAAAAACTAGCACAACAACACTGTGTGTAACAAGGGCCTTAAGTAGGTTCAGTTTAATAGTAAAGAACACAAAGAGTAATACTAGGATACATTCGCAGAGTGGCAAGATAGATAGAGGGAATTATATGAAGCTTAATGGGGTCCAGAAACCGGAACCGCCCACGTTATCTCCGAACGTTATTATGAAGACCTGACGAAGAGCCAACAAAGAGAGAAGGGTTAAATAGAGACCACATTCCGACATACCACACACACCCCTGTGACAGCCAATCAGAAGACCCATACACTAAGTGACAGGAGAGACAAGTGACAGGAGCCAAGTGACAGGTGTCAGAATGGTGGGTGGTTCTCAGACAGCAGTCAGCGAACAAGAACGTAACAGTACCCTCCCCCGACGAACGGCACCAGACGCTCACCTAGGGGCCTCGGGATGCAGCCGCCGGAAATAAACGATCAGGGTGGGATCTAAAATATCCCTTTGAGGCACCCAAGAACGCTCTTCTATCCCGTACCCCTCCCAATCCACCAAGAACTGAAACCCCCTACCCTTCCGCCTACAACCCAGTATCCTCCGCACCGTGTAAATGGGCTGACCACCAATGAACCGAGGCGGAGGAATCGTAGGTAGTGGCGGGGCCAAGGGCGATGAGAGGAATGGCTTCAACAGGGACACATGAGACGTCAGATGAACCCTCATCGAGCTCGGAAGCCGTAGCCTGTAAGCCACAGGATTCACCCGACGCACCACTTTAAAGGGCCCTATGAAGCGAGGAGCCAGCTTCCTGGATTCCACCCGGAGAGGGAGATCCCGGGTGGAAAGCCAAACCCGCTGCCCAGCACGGTAAACCGGAGCCGGACGGCGCTTGCGGTTAGCCTGCCGCTGGGTTCTAACAGAAACCTTCTGCAGCGCCGTTCGGACCCGATTCCACATGTGCCTGGGCCGAGGGCACCTCCGCCTCCTGCTCCTGCTCGGGAAACAGAGGAGGTTGAAAACCAATGGCGGAATCTGAGACAGTGCGGAGGCCCTGCCGGCAGGCGAGAAGCCGCCCACCGGCCTCGAAGATCAAGAGTACTTGGGAAGTGTCGAAGACTCTTCTCAACTCTTCTCAACTCCCCGGTAAAGGCGTGTAGAGAGTTCCCATGTTTGTAGTGGGCGGAGATGGAGCAATAAATACATGTAGTGAGCATATGCATACATGGTGACAGTAGAATCAAAGTATATACGAAAATTGTGAAAGTGGGGTTAGAGAGTTCCCATGTTTGTAGTGGGCGGAGATGGAGCAATAAATACATGTAGTGAGCATATGCATACATGGTGACAGTAGAATCAAAGTATATACGAAAATTGTGAAAGTGGGGTTAGAGAGTTCCCATGTTTGTAGTGGGCGGAGATGGAGCAATAAATACATGTAGTGAGCATATGCATACATGGTGACAGTAGAATCAAAGTATATACGAAAATTGTGAAATCCCGGGGCATCCGCCGTATGCCCCGGGAGGCAGGAGAAACCACTCAAAATTGGTCATGGCAGAGCAGGTAAGGTTCAGCACTGCAGGCCAGACAGAAGGCAGTATGAAGTTCCATGGGACCGGTTGAGACAGAGACAGAGGTTAAAAAGGTTCTCCCATGTCTACACCGGGATCCCGTGGAGACGGAAGACGTGAAGCACCATCAGGTCCGCAGTCTCTGAAGCAGAGGGACGTTTGGGGAGAGCAACAAAGTGAACTGCCTTCGAGAACCGATCGACAATGGTCAGAATGACAGTGTTACCGTGTGAGGGAGGCAGACCGGTGACGAAGTCCAGGGCAACGTGTGACCAGGGCCGGCCAAGAACAGGCAGTGGACGAAGGAGCCCAGCAGGCGGTCGGTGGGCGGACTTCCCACGAGCACAGATGGGGCAGGCAAGGACGAAGGCGACAGGCGACAGGCGAACCGGGAAGTATGGATCCACTGGAGCACCTGGGAGTGGACAATGTCAGGGACAAAAAGCCAGTTAGGTGGGCCATTATCTGGGTCCGGCTGAGTGAGCTGGGCCTCCCTGACGATAGACTGGATCTCCCAGGTGGTGGAAGCCACCAAGCAGGTGGGAGGAAGGATGGTGTCGGGGTGAGAGGACCCTCCCTGAGGGACAAACTGCCGGGACAGGGCATCTGGCTTGACGTTTTTGGAGCCGGGCGGTAGGTCAGGGTGAAATTGAACCGACCGAAGAAGAGCGCCCAACGGGCCTGGCGGGAGTTCAGGCGTTTGGCCGTCTGGATGTATGCAAGGTTCTTATGGTCAGTCCAAACGAGGAAGGGGATCTCAGAACCGGTTCCCAATGTCATAGTTGACCTCTGCCGGGGTCAGGCGGCGAGAGAGGAAGGCGCAGGGGTGTAGTTTCTGGTCGAGGTCGGAGCGCTGGGAGAGGACCGCTCCCACCCCGGTGGTGGAGGCGTCCACTTCTACCACAAACTGGCGGGACGTGTCCGGCTGGACGAGGATGGGCGCGGTACCATGCGTCAAAGTACAACAGTGGAATGTGCAGAATAAGAAACTAGAGTGCTCTTCGTTCTCCTCGGGAACGTCCGGGCAGGCGGCGTCTCGATAGACAGCGTAGGCCGGCAGCGGGTTATCCTGGGCACAGGGAGAACAAAGGTTAGCACAGGTTCGGCAGTATTTAGGAGAGAGCAGCAAGGTAGGATACGTCCTCGTACCTAGGATAGCTAGATAACACTCAGACGAAGGACGACAGGATCCGTGGGGTGATATAGGGGCTGTTGATGAGCGAATCGCTCACAGCTGCGTTGATTGACGCCAGTCTGAGAGCATGGGAATGCTGCAGCAGGAAGCTGCCCATATATGGGCGCGGCAGGATGGGGGTAGAGGAAGGCCTGGGCCGTGATTGTGACAGTAGGTTGAAGGAGAGAGAGAAAAGATGGGTCTTAAGCAGGGATTTAAACGCTTCGACAGAGCAGGCACCCCTGACGACGGCAGGTCATTTGTTCCACAGGTAGGGAGTGCTGTAGTCAAAGGCTCTGTGGCCGGCGGATTTATTTTTAACCCTAGGAATCGATAGAAGCCCCGCATTTTGTGAGCACAGAGCACAAGCGGGCGAGTATCGAGAGATGAGATCGGATAGATAGAGCGGTGCGAGCCCATTTAAAATATTGTAGGTGAGGAGTAGCACTTTAAAGTCAGATCTGGCTTGAATAGAAAGCCAGTGTAAGGCGGACAAAACTGGTGTGATGTGATCAAATGTTCTAATTTTAGTTAGTATCCGTGCAGCCGCATTTTGCAGGTACTGTAAGCCTGATTCGTAACATGGTCAGTAACATGTGTCTCCCAGTCCCTCTCATCTGCAGTAAACAGAAAAGAAATGTCCTGGTATCCTGTTCCCACTTTACCCAATCAGGAAAGAGAACTCCACACTGCAAAACTGGAAGAAATAATAAATAAAAAGTTAATTTAGCTTGGCAAGATCTCTTGAAATAAGTAAAATAACTTTATCCTGATTGGATAAAGTGGGAACGGAATACCAGGAAATGTATTCTCTGTTTACTGCAGAGTGGAAGGACTGGGAGACCCATGTTACTGACCAAACACTTTATATCAGTGATGGCTGTTGGAATGTAGATCTATTTAACAACAACAAAAAATAGTACTTACAGCACCTTTAGGCCAGCAGCGGAGGTAGTCACATTGCCGAATTGATGTCTGTGTAAAAGGGACAGCTGTCACGCCATGTCATGCAAAAATCAGAAGAAACATTTGCTCCACCATTGTACGCATCAGCATGTTGCATAT
>NW_028168979.1:0-2500 GCF_963971535.1 Notolepis coatsorum | reverse complement strand
CTGTATAAACAAACAGACCCATTACACTCTGATGCAACACACACACACACACACACACACACACACACACACACACACACACACACACACACACACACACACACACACACACCCACACACACACCCACACACACACACACACTCACACACACACTCTCACACACACTCTCACACACACACACACACACAACGAACACACACACACACACACACACACACACACACACACACACACACACACACACACACACACACACACTCACACACACCACACACACTCACACACACACACTCAGACACACACACACACACACACACACACACACACACACACACACACACAGACACTTACACACACACACACACACACACTCACACCACACACACTCACACACACGCACACCCACACACACACACTCTCACACAGACACTCACACACACACACACACACACACACACACACATACATACATATACACACACACACACACACACACACACACACACACACACACACACACACACACACACACACACACACACACACACACACACACACCTACACACACACACACACACACACACACCAAGGCTCTTTTCAAAGGTGGGGGTGAGGGTAAAGAATCCTACACCTTTACTTTTAATCCTTATCCGTACGATCTACAGCTAGTCACCACAGGACATGGTGGCTTGGCTGCTTTAATCTGATTTCCACATGTTTTCCCTATTTCATATTCACATGTAAAACCCAGCTTGGCAAAAGTGGTTTTGAATGTTATGCCCCATACAAATGGAATAAACTGCAGAAAACCTTGAAGTTAGAACATTTCATTCCATTAGAAGATTTCTTTATTTGGATATTTTAGGATGTTGCTTGTACTTGTTTTATTTGATATACATGTTTGTTGATGTTCGACTACATTTTTGTCAGAATTGACTTTTTTGTTTGTTCAATGTGTTTTAGTTTCGTTTTCTTTCTATTGTAAACAGGTCGCTCATAATCTCTTGGTTTCATAGTGCTTTACCTGTATAAATAAAGGACAGATAAAAAAAGAGAGAATGTCATGTTCACTGTGTTGTTCTATTGACAGAGGATTAAGTTCACCACAACCACATGCTTAAATCTGTTTACATCAAAACACTGGTAGGGTCCTGTTTTCCTAATGCCCTATAACAGTGTTTCTCATACCATCGAGCATCACTAAATGGCGTCCCTTAATCCCTTGGAATAAGATCTTTTTTTAGGTTGACATTGCCTCTAGGGTGGTTTAACATTGCAGTAGTAGGTTTGTAGTCTAAAATCAAGGTGAAATACTGTCTCCCCTCCACACTGCTCTTTACCCTTTCACTACCACACTTACAGAAGGTTAACCTTTCACTGCCACACTACAGACGGTAAAGAGTTGGCTGTAGTCGCAGTGAAAGGGTTAACTTTCTGTAGTGGTAGTGAAAAGGTTAACCTAGGCTGTGCTCCAGTGTCATCTTCCTCACGGAGTGTTCCAGCTCTCGTCCAAGTCTGTCTGTTTGAGTGGCCTCAAAGCTCTGATTTCTGCACTGACTCAGTGTTATATAACCGACAAAGAATCCTCCCCCCCCCTCCTCCTCTCCTCTTTTTTATCCCTCCTCTGCTCTTTCTCTCTCCAAGGCAGAGTCTTACCTCATGCCCCCCCCCACAACACACACACTTCTTTGTCTTTCATTCTATATACAGGTTTCTCGTAACCTTCATAACAGAGAAGTGCGCAACACAGCGGGCAGAGATGAATCTATATACAAGATGGACATTAGACACACGTAAAAAAGATTTGTTGTGCAACAAATAGACAAATCGAGGGAAAGAGTTTGGGGTTTGAGATACAGTAGGTCATTATCAAGGCAGGCAGCACAGTCTCCGCCACTTAAGCCACGACAAGAACGGTGTCCACTCCCACAATGCGCTCCACTTAAAGTAACGTGACAGATTTTCCACATAATTCATGATTTCACAAGACAATTTACCTATCTCAAGCCGCGCCCTCTTTTATTGATCCTTCTATCACAACTGTTGCTTGATTGGACGATCAAGAAAAGAGGATGGGAGTTTGAGATACGTCGATTACAGCTGCTCACACTGAGCCCAATCCTGCATTTAACTGTGAGTTTAGGCAACAAACTCTTTTATTGCCTCCTGGCAATGTTCGTAAAAACCCATCTTATACGTTCTGGCAAAATCATGGGTGGAACTTTCAGAGATGCTCAACGTACACTCTCAAAAAAAGAGGGTTGTGTTTGCTATTAACATTTTACTTTTCAACACACCAGTACCATGCCTGTATGTGTTCAGTCAAGGGACACCAACAATTTTTTAACAACTATGACTTTTTTGAGAGTGTAAAGGCACGGTGCACAGTGTGAGAGACCACTTGAAGTGATTGAAGCCTCAATAAAGCCCTTTGCATATTCATGTGAAGGAAAACGTTCGGAATAGCAGAGGGACTCCGCCCGCCTCCGCCGTCCTCAG
>NW_028168980.1:0-36909 GCF_963971535.1 Notolepis coatsorum | reverse complement strand
CCAATGGAAAAATGTTCTTGTTTTTGGTTTCCCTAAGAAACCGGTGAGCTCCCTTGCAGTATACATCTCCCCCTTTTCCAAATCCTCACTCTCATCACCAGATACCAATGCCTCTTCCTCAGACCCACTCTCCCTCTCCTTAGCACCCCCCCCCCCTAAATCCATCCCCATCCTCATCCACCAGTGTGCTCCCCTCAACTTCCCTCTCCTTCCCATTCTGACCCCCCCCCCTCCACCACTTCGCCCCCCCCCTCTCTCCACACCACCACTGGCCTCTGCGTCAACTTCACTCCCCCCTACAACCACGGGGAAAGGGGCCCCCCCTCAATCTGATGAACCTAGCACCGGCCCTGAGCTGTGCACCTGTTTCGGGAGCATGGTTACTGCCCTGGCCCTGCAGCTTCTCCCTCCACCACCAGCTCCAGCTCCTCTGTCCCATTATCACCCTCTCCTCCTCCTACAGCTTCTCCCTCCACCACCACCACCTCTGTCTCACCAGTAACATCCTCCACTCCCCCTGTATCTGCCTGTTGCTCTGCAGTGATTACCACATTAACCTCTACTATTTTTTCACTTGGCTGACGCGATGCCCCTCCCGCTGCGCGCTTTGGAATGCGGACAAGCGAATCGCTTATGTCCAATATCCCCGCACTCAAAACAGCGCAAGCTGTCAGTACTACGCATACACAGCATACAAGCTCTCCCCAAACTTCACAGTGAAACTAGCATTTAACGTTTGGTCTCTGCGCTTTTCAAATACATAAACACTTGGCGACGCAACGAGAGTACATGCTTCAGCCCAGGTTCCTTACACCCAAGAGCAATAGGTCTGAAACCACTCGCAAACCTCCCGAAGCGCATCAGCTCTCTCGACAGAGCTTCGTCTTTGATAAACGGCGGCACGTTAGACACGACTACCCGTGTAGCGGGAGCCGACAGTGGCGATACGGCCACAAGCACATCCCTCACAAAAATGCCACTCGCAATTACTTTGTTTACCAAACTTTCCTTTTTCAGAAAAACCACCACAGCCTTATTCAACCGCGATGCATAAGCGAGATTTTCGCATCCTACCTGCTCGCCGACAGCTTTCAAAACTTCCCCTCCACCGTAGCAGTTCCCTCGGGGACACACACTCACCCCGTGTCTGAGCGACACCGACTCAGGTCCTGCTGATTGCGAGGCCATGTCACCGGGCCGCCTCCACTCACCAAACAATACACTCGCCTCCAACACTGTACACTTACACCAGTTACCCTGATAGAAAAAATAACCCATAAAACCACACCTCACTGTGCACATAGAAAAGAAACGGGAAAAATAAGAACAAAAAAAAAGGAAAAATAGAAGAATAGAAGAAACCTCTCACAAAACACCTCCGCTCACGTCAATCTCACTCCCAGCACCCTGAGAGAGAGAGAGAGAGAGAGAGAGAGAGAGAGAGAGAGAGAGAGAGAGCAGAGAGGAGAGAGGGAGAGAGAGAAGAGAGAGAGAGAGAGAGCGAGAGAGAGAGAGAGAGGGAGATGGGTAGATTAGTATGGTAATCTCTACTGTAGACTCCATGTGGTGGAAATAGGGATTTCCTCTGGAAGCAATTCCATCCCTCTGTCTATCCATCCATCAATCCATCCATCCTATCCATCCATCCATCCATCCATCCATCCATCCATCCATCCATCCATCCATCCATCCATCCATCCATCCATCCATGCATCCATTACTCCCTCTCGTCCCTCCATCCATCCATCAGTTTGTCTGTTTGTCTGTTTGTCTGTCTGTCTATATGTCATGGCTGTTTTGTGTATTGTTTGTGTGTCTGTCCATCCTCTCCATCCACCCTTCGATTCATCCATCCATCCATCCATCCATTCCATCATACCATCCATCCATCCATCCATCCATCCTCCATCCATCATCCATCCATCCATCCATCCATCCATCCATCCCATCCATCCATCCATCCATCCATCCATCCATCCCTCCCTCCCTCCCTCCCTGTCCCCTCCCTCCCTCCCTCCCTCCCTCCATCCATCCATCTCCATCCATCCATGTCACCCACCCACCCACCCCACTCCATCCATCCATCCATCCATCCATCCATTCACCCACCCACCCACCCATCCATTCATCCACTCATCCCTCCATCCCTCCATCCATCCATCCCTCCATCCATCCATCCATCCATCCATCCATCATCATCCATTCCATCCATCCATCCATCCATCCATCCATCCATCCATCCATCCATCCATCCATCCATCCATCCATCCATCCATATCTCATAAACTGAGAAAATAGGATGTCCCTGGAAGCAATTCCCCTCTATCTGCCCTTCTGTACTTCCAGCTATCCTGCCATATACGTCCAACCCTCTCCCAGACAGGGAAAATAGGATTTTCGCTTCAAGCAACTCCATCACCCTCCACCCCTCCCCTCAAGTCCCTCCTCCCCTCCCTCCCTCCCTCCCTCCCTCCAATCCATATTGTGTTTTTTTCCAAGCCTTTATCAAATCCGTTTTTCAACCGTTATTTACCCAGGCTGCATTTGTTGAGCCAGTGAGCTCTTTTTTCAGCAACACCCTGCTTTAAACTCACACATGTCTCCACATCCACACCCAGTAGTGCTGATAGAGGTACACAGTTCCTTTACTGAAGTCAAATAACCAGATAAAATAGTACTCTGGTAAAAGTCCCCCATTAAAAATTCTACCTAAGTAAAAGTAGAGAGGTATTTGTTATTGAATGTACTAAAACGACACATTCTGTATGACGTTTGTGTATTTCAGTGCTTGGAGGCATTCATCCCTCAAACCATTGATCTCTAAAGGTGATGTTAAAGTGGTATGTGGTCCAGTTCTACTGCTCTGATTAAAGGTGATGTTAAAGTGGTATGTGGTTCAGTTCTGCTGTGCTCTGATTAAAGGTTGTGTTTAAAGTGGTGTGTGGTCCAGTTCTACTTGCTCTGATTAAAGGTGATGTTAAAGTGGTATGTGGTTCAGGTTCTGCTGCTCTGATTAAAGATTGTGTTAAAGTGGTGTGTGGTCCAGTTATGCTGCTCTGATTAAAGGTTATGTTAAAGTGGTATGTGGTCCAGTTATGCTGCTCTGATTAAAGGTGCTGTTAAAGTGGTCTGTGGTCCAGTTATCCTGCTCTGATTAAAAGTTATGTTAAAGTGGTGTATAGTCAAGTTATGCTGCTCTGATTAAAGGTTATGTTAAAGTGGTGTATAGTCAAGTTATACTGCTCTGATTAAAGGTTATGTTAAAGTGGTATGTGGTCCAGTTATGCTGCTCTGATTAAAGGTTCTGTTAAAGTGGTGTGTGGTCCAGTTATACTGCTCTGATTAAATGTTATGTTAAAGTGGTATGTGGTCCAGTTATGCTGCTCTGATTAAAGGTTATGTTAAATTGGTGTGTGGTCCAGTTCTGCTGCTCTGATTAAAGGTTATGTTAAAGTGGTATGTGGTCCAGTTCTGCTGTTCTGATTAAAGGTGATGTTAAAGTGGTATGTGGTCCAGTTCTGCTGTTCTGATTAAAGGTGATGTTAAAGTGGTGTGTGGTCCAGTTCTGCTGCTCTGATTACGTCCTCTTGAAGTTGGCAGGCTTCACACTTAAAAGTACATTATCTTCAACGTTTTGTAACGTTTTTTGTGCTAAATGTTTTTCTTCAAAGTAACTAGTAACTGGTGGATTCAGATAAATGTAGTAAATTAGTAAAAAGTACAATATTTCCTTTGAAGTACAAGTATGTCAAAAACACTTGAGTAAAAGTTACTATCCACCACTCCTGCCCAGTACAATCACATTCATACTGGGAGCTGCCCAATACAACCACAGTCCTCTACATTATAATTGTTAGACTAGAAGTCTTTATTTGTCATGCAGTTTTTTAACACACACACGCGAGATGGGCGACCCACAGGAACACACACACACATGCACTGAGTCGCTGATGAAATGTCTCTGCACTTTTCCCATCCCGTTGTCCTTCCCCCCATGGGCAGCCGGGAGCAGATAGGGCGTCAACGTGAGCCGCGCCCCGGGGACCAATCCAAGTGCACCTGTCCGTCTTCGTCAAGGACACCACAGCGTTAACGATCTGTTGTGCATGTTTTTCCATTGGGTTTATCTTATCGGGGGGGAAACCCTTGCGAGCACGGGGAGAACATGCAAACTCCACACAGAAAGGCCTGGGAGATACCCCACCTGAGTAACTGGCATCATGGAAACCTGGTCCCCAAGTGGGAATCGAACCCTGGAGCTTTTTGCTGTGAGGCGACAGTGTTAACCACTACACCACCGTGCCGCTCATACATTCATACTGGGAGCTGCCCAGTACAACCACATGCCTCTACATTCATTCTGGGAGCTGCCCAGTACAACCACAGACCTCTACATTCATACTGGGAGCTGCCCAGTACAACCACAGACCTCTACATTCATACTGGGAGCTGCCCAGTACAACCACAGTCCTCTACATTCATACTGGGAGCTGCCCAGTACAACCACAGACCTCTACATTCATACTGGGAGCTGCCCAGTACAACCACAGTCCTCTACATTCATACTGGGAGCTGTCCAGTACAACCACAGTCCTCTACATTCATACTGGGAGCTGCCCAGTACAACCACAGTCCTCTACATTCATACTGGGAGCTGCCCAGTACAACCACAGACCTCTACATTCATACTAGGAGCTGCCCAGTACAACCACAGTCCTCTACATTCATTCATGTTAGCCACTGAGCGGCTCCACTGGAGCAATTGGAGGTAAATGCCTTGCTCAAAGGCACCTCAGTGGTGAATGTTGAGGTAGGTAGAGAGCTTTACTCGTTAAGCCATCGCAGCCAGATCTATCTGCCTGTCTGAAGATCGAACCGGCGACCATCCAGTAACAAACTGGCCCCTCTAACCTAAAGACCACACCTACCCCCCCCCCCCCCCCCCCTTCTACATCAGGTTCTGTGAGGAGAGTATCGTACCCACAAAGAGGGTACGCTGCTTCTCAAACAATAAACCCTGGATTAGCAAGGACATTAAACACCTGCTAAACAGGAAAAAGAGGGCCTTCATGGCAGGGGACACTGAGCAGGCCAGGGCTGTCCAAAGGGAGCTCAAAAAAGAGCTAAGGGCAGCCAAGGTCAGCTACAAGGACAGGCTGGAGGGCAGACTACAGGCCAACAACACCAGGGAGGTGTGGGCGGGGGTCAGGAAGATCACTGGTTTCAAACAGCAGGGCACAGCTGTGGAGGGCCCTCCAGAGCGTGCAAACGAGTTCAACTCGTTTTTCAACCGCTTTGACCAGAGTGGCCTCCCCACACCCCTCCCCCCACCCATCGACACCAGCACCAGATCACACCTACAAAGCAGCCCCCCCACCCCCCACCCACCCACACCCATCAGCAACGGCACCCCACCCCCAACACCAGCAGACTGCCCACCACCCCCAACCCTGACGATCACAACCAGTCAGGTCAGTAGGCAGCTCTCCAGAATTAACGTAAACAAGGCCAGAGGACCGGACAACACCAATCCCAGGGTGCTCAAGGTATGTGCAGAGCAGCTGGCAGCACCGCTCCAGCATCTTTTCAACCTCTCCCTGAGGCTGGAGAGGGTGCCCCAGCTCTGGAAGACCTCCTGCATTGTCCCGGTGCCCAAGAAGGGACGTCCCAGCACCCCCAACGACTACAGGCCAGTCGCTCTGACGTCACACGTCATGAAGACGTTTGAGAGACTGGTCCTGCAACACCTCAAGCCCCTGGTGCGTGACTCCCTCGACCCCCTGCAGTTTGCATACCAGGCAAACATCGGGGTGGAGGATGCCATCATCTACATGCTCCACAGAGCGTACACGCACCTGGAGAAGCCGCGCAGCTCAGTGAGGATTATGTTCTTTGATTTCTCCAGCGCCTTCAACACCATCCAGCCGTCACTGCTAGCGGAGAAGCTCTCTGCGATGCAGCTGGAGCACGGCTTGGTGGCCTGGATCAAGGACTACCTCACTGAGAGGCCACAGTACGTCAGACTAAAGGACAGTCAGTCTGACGTACTGGTGAGCAACACCGGCGCCCCCCAGGGAACTGTGCTGTCACCCTTCCTCTTCACCCTCTACACCTCAGACTTCTGCCGCAACTCCAGCGGGTGCCACCTGCAGAAGTTCTCAGACGACTCCTCCATCGTAAGCTACATCACCGACGATGATGAGGAGGAGTACAGAGCCCTGGTGGAGAGCTTCGTGGGGTGGAGCGACAGCAACCACCTCCAACTCAACACCAGTAAGACCAAGGAGCTGGTGGTGGACTTCCGGAGGGGCAAGAAGAGGCCCCCCCCGATTCCCATCTCCATCCGAGGGGTGGATGTGGAGATGGTGGACTCATACAAGTTCCTTGGGGTACACCTGAACAATAAACTGGACTGGTCGGACAACACAGAGGCCCTCTACAGGAAGGGACAGAGCAGGCTGTTCTTCCTGAGGAGACTCAGGACCTTCAATGTGTGCAACAAACTGCTGCAGTCTTTTTACCAGTCTGTTGTGGCCAGCATCCTCTTCTATGCTGTGGCATGCTGGGGAGGCTACATCAACTCAAGGGACACCAACAAGCTCAACAAGCTGGTGAGGAAGGCTAGCTCCGTGGTGGGAGTCGAGCTACCTAGACTTGAGGTGATGGTAGAGAGGGGGATGATAAGGAAGCTGGATGCCATCATGGAGAACCCCTACCACCCCCTCTACGACGAGCTAGTCAAGATGAGAAGCTCGTTCAGCCACAGACTCATCCCCCCCCGACACTCAACTAACCGCCTCGGACAGTCCTTCATACCAGCGGCCATCAGGCTCCACAACAGTGGGCAGCGACTAGCAGCCTCCAGGCCCCACAACAGGGGGCAGCGACAGCGACTGCTACCAGACATTGACCTAGGACTTATAGGAACCCAAGGGGGACAAAGTAGACTACCCTGGTACTTTGATTAATGTATACTCAGTAGATAGTAAATTATAACACTACCTCATTCATACTGCACCTTATGTGACACTGTGAATAATGTGAATATTCCTCAGCTAGTCAGATAGTAAATTATATTGACCATATTGATCAAATTGTTTACACTGCCTGTGTTGTCTTTTACTACCTGTATACTGTGTTGTTTTACTACCTGTACCCCTCCCCCCATGCTGCTATGATGCCTGAATTTCCCCAAGGGGATCAATAAAGGAATATCTTATCTTCTCTCTCTCCATTTTCCATCCTTTATATCTGTGACAGTAGGCTATATGGTAAATCTCTCTCTATAAGTCCAGATGTAAAGGTCATCATGGGAACAGGAATACTCTCCCTCTTTCCACCTCTCTCTCCACCTCTCTCTCTCCATCCTTCCCTCTCCCTCCACTACTCCTCCCCCTCTCTCTCTCCATCTCTCTCACCAACCTTCCATGCCCTCTCTCTCCTTCTCCATTTCACCCTCCCTCTACCTCCTTCTCACCTCCTCCCTCCATCCATCTCTCTCCCTCCCTCCCCATCTCCCCCCCTCTCTCCCTACCTTCCTACCCCCCTCCTCCCTCTCTCCCTGTCTCTCTCTCTGTCTCGCTCTCTCCCTCCATCCGCCTCTCTCCCCTTTCTCCCCCTCCCTCCCTCCCTCCATATAAAGGCCATCTCATTCCCCAGTAGCAGTGGCGGTAATCTATAGCCAAAGAAATAAATGTCAGCCACATATGAGCTTAAACCAGCCTGGAAATATACAGCCAGGTATATATAGGAGCTGTGTGTGTGTGTGTGTGTGTGTGTGTGTGTGTGTGTGTGTGTGTGTGTGTGTGTGTGTGTGTGTGTGTGTGTGTGTGTGTGTGTGTGTGTGTGTGTGTGTGTGTGTGTGCGTGTGTGTGTCTGTGTGTGTGTGTGTTTGTGTGTATGTGTGTGTGTGTGTGTGTGTCTGCGATGCCATACTATGAATACTATTATCTCTCTCTCTCTCTCTCTCTCTCTCTCTCTCTCTCTCTCTCTCTCTCTCTCTCTCTCTCTCTCTCTCTCTCTCTCTCTCTCTCTCTCTCTCTCTCTCTCTCTCTCTCTCTCTCTCTCTATATATATATATATCCAATTGCCAGACTTTTATATATTGCAAATACATATAGCAAAAAATAGAATTTGAATTAGATGTGTTTCCAACTGTTGGGTTGAGGTGAATAAACCTGCTACATGAACATGGAACATACTGTAGTAAAAAACAGCAAAGAATTATGAAGATGGAGACGTAAGGCACATTCTGAATAGAAGGAGGGATGGGAGGGTGGATATAATGATGGAGGGAGAGATGGATGGATGAATGGAAGGAGGAATGGAAGGAGGGAAAGATGAACGTACTAATATGTATACGTACTAATGTTCAGTTGGTATCGCATGCACTTATCTGTGTTTCACTACACATATGAGTGCATGCTTACCAACTGTCACCTCGTTTTTTGAATACGTTTGAATACGTTTCATGTCCCTTTTACACAGAAATGCGTTTTTTGGCGTTTTTTGGCGGATATGTTGTGGCCCTACTGAAACGCTATATTGTGTTTTCCGTTTTTGAGCAGCGCCAAAACTCGCCGACAACAGTCGTGTAGCCTTCACAGAGCCGTTGTTGCGAAAACGCCCATGCGCAGTAGATACCATCTGCGTGCCCTTCCGGTGACAGCAGAGCTGTCCCAAATAGCTGCAGCTACCATGTGTTGTCAAGTTATTGTTATAAGGACCCCAGTCCAAGCTACAACAGTCTGCATTCCCTTAACAATTGTTTGTATTGAGCCGTATTGTATTGTACCCATATGCAATATGTTAAATAAAGTTTACATCCATTCATTCTGCTAGCATTACCGATTGCATGAGCAGCTGGCTAACGTTAGCTATCAGACCCTGTTAGCTCAGAGCTCCTCTTTCAATCTTTAACAAGCATTAAACAAATGGCCCAGCCATCTATTCACCTTTGTTTAATACACACAGCGTTGTCTCTAATGTTATCTAGCTACTGATAGCTCCCGATATCATCAGTTTGGTGCTGGCTAACTAGCGTGAGCTAACGTTAGCTTCTAGCCACAATGCTATACTGTTATAATGGCATATTCCATCCACGTTAGCATGCAGCTAACAATCCCCCCGCCGTTCCTTTTTGAGACTAAACTATCCGCTCTTGGTGGTCACTTGTGTTGATGTTAGTTTTGTCTCATCAACAAACGAGAGGCAGAACACACAGTGAATGTATCCATTTTGTTTATTGCACTTTTATTACACTTTGCTGAAAAAGAAGTGCTGCATTGGCGGCGCCCGCTTGTTGACATTTTCTTTGCAGGAAGTGTATTGGCACATTAAAGTTCTGATTGGTTGAAAATTGCCTTCATGTTCGCCACCTACTGCCACCTACTGCTTTGGCAGTGTACTACATCACTGTGCTCATATGACAAAACGAAAGTACTTGGGTTGCAAACGTATGTCTCACTTGGCTACCGTTGCGTTGTGATCTGGAGAAACCGAAAACGAAACTAAGGTGTAACCGGCGCCTAAGAAGGGAGATCCCCCCTTGAACGGCCCTTCTAAGGTTTCTCTCCTCCACACTGCCTGTGGTGCATTTTTCTTATTGCTAGGTTTTAGTGAGTTTTTCCTTACCTTCGCGTGGGGTATGTCTGGGAGTGTTGCATTTATTTATTTAGCATTTATTTAAAAAAAATTGGACTTTATGGTGTTCTTGTTTTGTTCTTGACTTATTGTGATGTTTTCTTCTTGACTTGTTTAAAGAAGACGTGTCCGGCCCATGGGGATATTAACGTGTGTTGTCGGGCCTTACAAATACATTTGATTTGATTTGATTTGATAATATTCAGGCCAATAATTTTGCTGCACAAACCATCAGGTGTCTCAAAGGGGTGACTGGGAGCAAATGCAACATGGGTGATTATAATCACATTATGAGGTCACCTGCCATGAGATATGGGGATAGGCATGCTATGTTACATCCTTGTGGTTCATATGGCAGCTCCCAGAACACTAAATATAACTGTGGTGTGGGAAGCCACACCTGCCCTGGGTCAAGCTAATCATACCTGGGATCAGATGTGGCTGTGCACCTGTTGCACATTGAGGTAATCAGTCTAGCACAGGTTAAATCAGTCATCCTCACACACACGCTGAGGAGAGCCTTTGTCATGGCAATGTCATGTCTGCTCCTGGTCCGTTACATCTCGCCACTCTCTTCGATACAGCACTTTGTCTTCACCATCATCTCTGCCTGCATTGGCGTAAGTTGGCTGCTCAGACCAGCCATCCCCACTATAACAACATTACAGTGAACACGTGACATCTGATCCATTGTGTGTTACGTCCCCTGTTACGATACCTCCCGGTCTCCCCTGTTACCATACCTCCTGGTCGCGTGAACACTTAAGGCAACCAACTTGCACTTCCGCGTTTCTCTGATTGGCCAAGCGCTAGGCTCCAGGAGACAGGGCCCTCATGCATCAACGTGTTCTACGCACAGATCTGTGCGTAACCCGTGCGTACGATCATTTCTAAGCAAAGAGTGGGATTCATCAACTTCAACTTGAACTTGACTTCGTGCTTACATCTACGCACATTTCGGACCTGGCGTACCTCGCGCCCAGTGGTAGAATATATTATTACAACAAGGAAATGAGCTTCTGTGCATAATAACACTGGATGTTCTATGAACCGTAGTTCATTATAGTTCATTGTAAAATAGCAACAGTAGTGTAATTATGGTCAAAACCCTATAAATAGCATTTGGAATAATAGATCTTTCTCTCAGAATGAATGCAGCATGTCATATATGTTACGATGAATTGAAAATGGGGGACCCTGATGTAAACAAGACGAAAGTCTTTCTCTGGTCTGCATCCCCTTAACAATTGTATGTATTGAGCTGTACTGTACTGTACCCATTCTGCAATCTGTTAATAAAGTTCTCATTCATTCATTCATTCATGGTTTATATAGCGTTATCGGAATATACGGGGTGTAGGCTACTGACTGACTGCGCTCCGCGTAGCTTGATTGATTGATTGATTGAAAAGTTTATTAACAGATTGCAGAATGGGTACAGTACAGTACAGCTCAGTACATACAATTGTTAATTGGGGATGCAGACCAACTTTCGTCCTGTTTACATCAGGGTCCCCCATTTTCAATTCATCATAAATCATAAAGCTCAACTCGTTATTATTTTGCGCACAGACCGCCGAAACACGGGAACGTTTTGATTATATTTAAAAGGCTTTACGTTAAACGAAACAAGTGGAATTTCGAAGCTGTAAGCAGAATAAGTCATATGAATATAGTGTTCTTCCCCCTTTTTACTGTACAAGAAAGAATAGAAAACGCATTGCAATGACACCATGCAGATAGTGGACAGACTATATGATGGAATTCAAGTTCATGTATTGAAAGGCAGGATACATCATACATGCAGTGAGATTCATTGTTCTTGTATATGCTCTCGTATTATATTGTTTATATAGGCTACCCAATACTGACATCAAAATAGATTGTAGTAGTATGCCTCTAGAAATCATGCAGCAGGTAGAAAATTGACGGGAGATCCATCGCGATTTGGAATAGAATTGAGGAGAACTTTAATCCGTGGGTATTAATCAAACAACACGGGAAAAGGCAGTCATATTCCAGCGCGGTCTTTATTAGCCGACAACAAAATAGATGCCTCTAAAAATCATATAGCCAATCGAACACAACTAATAAAGGCATTCATATTGTACAGCACGGTTATAATGACACACAACACAACCAACGCCAAACAGTGGTCAACGAACGGTCTTTATTAGTATTTTGAGCTGTCCAGGCAGAATTGCAGCAATGGTCTTAGGGAGCCGTTGATATCTGACATCACCGTTTACAAATCCGCCTTTTATTTATCCACCTCCGTTACGAGGACCTCCACCTCGGTGTCTGTGTAGTTTCTCTTTTTCGTTCGCTTTGCCATCCTCCAACATTCCACGCACAGGGATTCCCTCATGGTATTTGAAGGGGAGGGCCTGACCATATTTGGTTGGTCGGGGCGGTTTTGGTATGCAAATACGTGAAAGCGTGCACGAGCTGCGGCGCAGGGCCAAGGTGGGATTCATCATGACAGGTGTGCGTAGAGCCTGCTTACGCACGTGTGATGAATGCCGACTTCCCTGTGCGTGCGCTAGTTCTAAATTCCGTGCTTACGTGTGGAAGTAGGTCAAGGTCAAAGTCCACGTTGATGAATGAGGGAGAGAGGAGAGAGGCTGAAAACCTGCCGTTCTTGCCTGACTGATGGGAGCCGAATCCCGGATCCGATTTGTCTGATGAATACCTGCAAAACATGGAGGTCCCGAACGCATGGAAGTATTGATTGCGCCGTACCGAATCATTAAAAAAAGATACCGTTAACTAGAATATGTTGTGCCTTTACACATATGTTGGATTATGTAATTGGTTTGACATGACAAACAAATAAAAAAATCGCGATTTACCCGGTGGCTACAACAACACACAGTGACTACATAATCCAACATGTAAAGGCACAACATATTCCAGTTAATGGTATCTTTTTTTAATGATTCGTTACGGCGCAATCAATACTTCCATGCATTCGGGACCTCCATGTTTTGGGGGTATTCATCAGACAAATCGGATCCGGGATTCGGCTCCCATCAGTCGGGCAAGAACTGCGATTTTCAGCCTCTCTCCTCTCTCCTGGAGCTTAAGGGGGAGCTTAGTATTCCTGCCTCTGAGGAGCGCGTCGCGGCTCATGCGCATGCGCGCGCTCGGCCAATCAGAGAAACGCGGAAGTGCAAGTTGGTTGCCTTACGTGTTCACGTCTCCTGGTCTCCCCTGTTACGCTAGCTCCCGGTCTCCCCTGTTACGATACCTCCCGGTCTCCCCTGTTACGATACCTCCCGGTCTCCCCTGTTACGATAGCTCCCGGTCTCCCCTGTTACGATACCTCCCGGTCTCCCCTGTTACGATACCTCCCGGTCTCCCCTGTTACGATACCTCCCGGTCTCCCCTGTTACGATAGCTCCCGGTCTCCCCTGTTACGATAGCTCCCGGTCTCCCCTGTTACGATACCTCCCGGTCTCCCCTGTTACGATAGCTCCCGGTCTCCCCTGTTACGCTAGCTCCCGGTCTCCCCTGTTACAATACCTCCTGGTCTCCCCTGTTACGCTAGCTCCCGGTCTCCCCTGTTACGATACCTCCTGGTCTCCCCTGTTACAATACCTCCCGGTCTCCCCTGTTACGCTAGCTCCCGGTCTCCCCTGTTACGATACCTCCCGGTCTCCCCTGTTACGATACCTCCCGGTCTCCCCTGTTACGCTAGCTCCCGGTCTCCCCTGTTACGCTAGCTCCCGGTCTCCCCTGTTACGGTACCTCCCGGTCTCCCCTGTTACAATACCTCCCGGTCTCCCCTGTTACGCTAGCTCCCGGTCTCCCCTGTTACGATACCTCCCAGTCTCCCCTGTTACGCTAGCTCCCGGTCTCCCCTGTTACGGTACCTCCCGGTCTCCCCTGTTACAATACCTCCCGGTCTCCCCTGTTACGGTACCTCCCGGTCTCCCCTGTTACGGTACCTCCCGGTCTCCCCTGTTACGGTACCTCCCGGTCTCCCCTGTTACGATAGCTCCCGGTCTCCCCTGTTACGATACCTCCTGGTCTCCCCTGTTACGATGGCTCCCGGTCTCCCCTGTTACGATAGCTCCCGGTCTCCCCTGTTACGATAGCTCCCGGTCTCCCCTGTTACGCTAGCTCCCGGTCTCCCCTGTTACGATACCTCCCGGTCTCCCCTGTTACGATAGCTCCCGGTCTCCCCTGTTACGGTACCTCCCGGTCTCCCCTGTTACGATAGCTCCCGGTCTCCCCTGTTACGATAGCTCCCGGTCTCCCCTGTTACGATAGCTCCCGGTCTCCCCTGTTACGATACCTCCCGGTCTCCCCTGTTACGATAGCTCCCGGTCTCCCCTGTTACGGTACCTCCCGGTCTCCCCTGTTACGATAGCTCCCGGTCTCCCCTGTTACGATAGCTCCCGGTCTCCCCTGTTACGATAGCTCCCGGTCTCCCCTGTTACGATAGCTCCCGGTCTCCCCTGTTACGCTAGCTCCCAGTCTCCCCTGTTACGATAGCTCCCGGTCTCCCCTGTTACGCTAGCTCCCGGTCTCCCCTGTTACGCTAGCTCCCGGTCTCCCCTGTTACGCTGGCTCCCGGTCTCCCCTGCAGCAGCAGCACATGTGACAGCTCTGCTCTGGGGAGGTTGTGGTGGAGGTGACTCACAGACATCACATATTTAAACTCTTTTTAAAGCTATTTCAGTGCATGAACTCTTTATCGACAATTCCAAAAGAACACCTCAAGTGAGCTGGAACACCTCCTGGTGACGTCGAGGACCTTTTTATCACACGCCGCCGTTTCCTTCCAGCTTTTCTAACGCAATACTTCAAAACCCAGGACGATACGTGGATGGAAACACAGCTTCGTCTCTCTCTCTTGTTCTCTGTCTCTTGTTCTCTGTCTCTCCTCTCTCTCTTGTTCTCTGTCTCTCCTCTCTCTCTTGTTCTCTGTCTCTCTTGTTCTCTGTCTCTTGTTCTCTGTCTCTCCTCTCTCTCTTGTCCTATGTCTCTCCTCTCTCTCTTGTTCTCTGTCTCTTGTCCTCTGTCTCTCCCCTCTCTCTCTTGTCCTCTGTCTCTCCCCTCTCTCTCTTGTTCTCTGTATCTCCTGTCTCTCTTTTTCTCTGTCTCTTGTTCTCTCTCTCTCCTCTCTCTCTTGTTCTCTGTCTCTCCTCTCTCTTGTTCTCTGTCTCTCTCCTCTCTCTTGTTCTCTGTCTCTCCTCTCTCTCTTGTTCTCTGTCTCTCCTCTCTCTCTCTTGTTCTCTCTCTCTCCTCTCTCTCTTGTTCTCTGTCTCTCCTCTCTCTCTTGTTCTCTGTCTCTCTCCTCTCTCTCTTGTTCTCTGTCTCTCCTCTCTCTCTTGTTCTCTGTCTCTCTCCTCTCTCTCTTGTTCTCTCTCTCTCCTCTCTCTCTTGTTCTCTGTCTCTCCTCTCTCTCTTGTTCTCTGTCTCTCCTCTCTCTCTTGTTCTCTGTCTCTCCTTTCTCTCTTGTTCTCTGTCTCTCTTGTTCGCTGTCTCTCCTCTCTCTCTTGTTCTCTGTCTCTCTCCTCTCTCTCTTGTTCTCTCTCTCCTCTCTCTCTTGTTCTCTCTCTCCTCTCTCTCTTGTTCTCTGTCTCTCCTCTCTCTCTTGTTCTCTGTCTCTCTCCTCTCTCTCTTGTTCTCTCTCTCTCCTCTCTCTCATGTTCTCTGTCTCTCCTCTCTCTCTTGTTCTCTGTCTCTCCTCTCTCTCTTGTTCTCTGTCTCTCCTCTCTCTCTTGTTCTCTGTCTCTCTTGTTCTCTGTCTCTCCTCTCTCTCTTGTTCTCTGTCTCTCCTCTCTCTCTTGTTCTCTGTCTCTCTTGTTCTCTCTCCTCTCTCTCTTGTTCTCTGTCTCTCCTCTCTCTCTTGTTCTCTCTCTCTTGTTCTCTGTCTCTATTGTTCTCTTTCTCTCCTCTCTCTCTTGTTCTCTGTCTCTCCTCTCTCTCTTGTTCTCTGTCTCTCTTGTTCTCTCTCTCTCCTCTCTCTCTTGTTCTCTGTCTCTCCTCTCTCTCTTGTTCTCTCTCTCTTGTTCTCTGTCTCTCTTGTTCTCTCTCTCTCCTCTCTCTCTTGTTCTCTGTCTCCCCTCTCTCTCTTGTTCTCTGTCTCTCTCCTCTCTCTCTTGTTCTCTCTCTCTCTTGTTCTCTGTCTCTCTTGTTCTCTCTCTCTCCTCTCTCTTGTTCTCTGTCTCTCCTCTCTCTCTTGTTCTCTCTCTCTCTTGTTCTCTGTCTCTCTTGTTCTCTCTCTCTCCTCTCTCTCTTGTTCTCTGTCTCTCCTCTCTCTCTTGTTCTCAAGGCTGGAGGGGTGTGGTTTATCCTGACCGCTGGCCTGCCTCCCACGTCTACCTCATGGACCCGGCGTGGACCCTGCATCGGAGCAGCAGGGTGTGGACCGCTGCCACCGTTTTGGGTAGACCAGGAACGTGGTCGTCACCAAGTTCATCGTGAGGGACTCTGTGGAGGAGAGCATGGTGGAGATCCAGAGGGAGAGGCAGGACCTGGTGGAGAGTGCTTGGGGACTGGGGAAGGCAATGGGTACTGTGGGGGGGGGAGGGGCTGAACATATGCATTTGAATGTCAAGTGGTTTTTATGTGCTGGAGGAGGTTTTTGGGGTTTGTTGGGGTGGTTGTGCGTGTGTGTGTGTGTGTGTGTGTGGGTGTGTGTGTGTGTGTGTGGGTGGGTGTGTGCGTGCGAGTGTGTGTGGGTGTGTGTGCGGGTGAGTGTGTGGGTGTGTGTGTTGTTTTTATGAAGATGCCGTGAGATTTTTGTGGCTCTATTGACTGTTTTTAGTTGACATGTTTTAATAAAAGAACATCAAAAGTCTCTGTTCTCTGTCTCTCTTGTTCTCTCTCTCTCCTCTCTCTCTTGTTCTCTGTCTCTCTTGTTCTCTGTCTCTCTTGTTCTCTGTCTCTTTTGTTCTCTCTCTTTCTCCTCTCTCTCTTGTTCTCTGTCTCTCCTCTCTCTCTCTTGTTCTCTCTCTTGTTCTCTGTCTCTCTTGTTCTCTGTCTCTCCTCTCTCTCACTTGTTCTCTGTCTCTCCTCTCTCTCTTGTTCTCTGTCTCTCCTCTCTCTCTTGTTCTCTCTCTCTCCGCTCTCTATTGTTCTCTGTCTCTTGTTCTCTGTCTCTCCTCTCTCTCTTGTTCTCTGTCTCTCTCCTCTCTCTCTCTTGTTCTCTGTCTCTCCTCTCTCTCTTGTCCTCTGTCTCTCCTCTCTCTCTCTCTTGTTCTCTGTCTCTCCTCTCTCTCTTGTTCTCTGTCTCTCCTCTCTCTCTCTTGTTCTCTGTCTCTCCTCTCTCTCTTGTCCTCTGTCTCTCCTCTCAATTCAATTCAATTCAAATAGGCTTTATTGGCATGAAATATTAACATACTTATTGCCAAAGCAAGTTCAACATACAAACAATAACATATATATTAAGCAATAAAATATCATAACATTAGTAATAACAGTAAGGACAATCAACAAGAAACATATTAATTTACAAAATAGTCACTCGATCGGGTAGTCATTTTTCAAGTGTGGCCATTCAGATACATTTTACAGGGCTTGTTCTCTTATTTTGTGACAACCGTCTACATATTTTGCAGCTAATGCTGTACACTGACTTATCTCCCCACACATGTATAGTAGCTTTTGGTGATCAGGGAGATGGATAAACTGTGCATCAATTTTGTTTATTTTATCAAAGAAGACTTCTCTTAGGTCCTTGTATTTCTCACAGTATAGCAGGAAGTGAAGTTCTGTCTCAATGTCCCCCTGATGGCAAAGTGAACACAGCCTGGCCTCTCTGGGCAGCCAGTTTTGCCTGTAACGGCCTGTTTCTATGGCTAGACTGTGTCCACACAGTCTGTACCGTGTCAATGTTTTTCTTAATTTTATCTCACTCACAGTAGTCAGGTATTCTGCCACCATGTACTCTCTGTTTAGGGTCAAATAGAATTCTAATTTACTTTGAGATTTGGTTGATTTGTTCCAAAATTCTATATAGTTTTCTTTTTGTTTTGAGGTTATTTGGTTGGGCCAGATTTTTTGGTATCTGTCCTGAGGCATTTGTGGGCAGAGATTTCTGACTAGCTGGCAGAGGGGACTCTTATCTGGGTTCATCTCTTGGCTCTGAAGGGCTTTGTAGTGGTAGGAGTGGGGGTCACTTGATTGGTGGTGTGTGTAACATTTTATGGCTCGCTTTTGAATTTGAATGATTAGGGGGTATTGGCCGAGTTCTGCCCTGCATGCATTATTGGCAGTGTGTCTGTGGACCTTAAGTAGGTTTTTGCACAATTCTGCATGCAGTACTTCTAATGGGTGTTTTTCCCATTTTGGGAAATCTTGGTTAGTTAATGGACCCCACACTTCACTGCCATATAATATTATTGGATTTATTACGGAATTTAGAATTTTGAGCCAGGTCCTAATTGGGATGTCAATTGGAATTTTCCTTTTGATGGCATAAAAAGCCCTTCTTCCCTTCTCCTTCAATTCATTCACAGCCATATTGAAGTTTCCATTATGATTTATTTTCAATCCCAAATATGGGTAGCTTTTTGTGTTTTCTAATATGTGTGTGCCTAATTTAAATGTATTATGTGAACTCTGAGACTCGTGTCTCCTTTGAAAGATCATGACTTTAGTCTTCTTCATGTTTACGTTCAGAGACCATGTCTGACAGAACTGGTGGAGGATGTCTAGGTTCTGTTGTAGACCCTCTTTAGTGGCTGACAGCAGAACCAGATCATCTGCGTACATCAGTAATTTTACATTGGTATCGTGCAGAGTCAGACCGGGTGCAGTAGAAAGTTCTAATAACTTTGCTAATTCATTTATATATATATTAAACAATGTTGGGCTTAAATTGCACCCCTGGCGGACTCCGCGACCCTGGGTGAAGAAATTTGTTCTTTTATTTCCAATTCTAACAGCACATTTGTTTTTTGTGTACATGGATTTGATCAAGTCATATGTATTTCCTCCAACACCACTTTCTAGAATTTTGAAGAAAAGACCTTTGTGCCAAATTGAGTCAAAAGCTTTTTCAAAATCGACAAAGCAGGAATATATTTTGTTTTTGTTCTGTTTTACGTGAATGTCAATTAGGGTTTTAAGAGTGTATATATGGTCAGAGGTACGATAATTTGGTAAGAATCCGATTTGGCTTTTACTTAGAACGCTGTGTTCTGTAAGGAATTCTATGAGTCTGGTGTTGATGATACTACATAGAAGTTTGCCCAAATTACTCGTCACACAGATACCCCTATAGTTTTTTGGGTCATGTTTATCTCCACTCTTGAAAATTGGGGTTATGAGTCCTTCATTCCAGACATCAGGAAAATAGCCTAGATTTAGTGTCAAATTGAATAATTTTAAAATAGCCAATTAGAATTTTTCAGAGCTGTGTTTAATCATTTCATTTAATATGCCATCTGTACCACAGGCCTTTCTAGCTTTAAGGCACTGGAGTTTTGATTTCAGCTCTTGTTCTGTGATTGGGAAGTCTAGAGGGTTTTGATTATCCTTTATGGTATTTTCCCATTTTTGTAATTTTTCACATATCTGGCTGGTTTCCTCTCTCTCTCTTGTTCTCTGTCTCTCCCCTCTCTCTCTTGTTCTCTGTCTCTCCTCTCTCTCTTGTTCTCTGTCTCTCCTCTCTCTCTCTTGTTCTCTGTATCTCTCCTCTCTCTCTTGTTCTCTGTCTCTCCTCTCTCTCTTGTCCTCTGTCTCTCCTCTCTCTCTTATTCTCTGTCTCTCTTGTTCTCTCTTGTTCTCTGTCTCTCCTCTCTCTCTTGTTATCTGTCTCTCCTCTCTCTCTCTTGTTCTCTGTCTCTCCTCTCTCTCTTGTTCTCTGTCTCTCCTCTCTCTCTTGTTCTCTGTCTCTCTCCTCTCTATCTTGTTCTCTGTCTCTCCTCTCTCTCTTGTTCTCTCTCTCTCTTGTTCTCTGTCTCTCCTCTCTCTCTTGTTCTCTGTCTCTCCTCTCTCTCTTGTTCTCTGTCTCTCCTCTCTCTCTTGTTCTCTGTCTCTTGTTCTCTGTCTCTCCTCTCTCTCTTGTTCTCTGTCTCTCCTCTCTCTCTTGTTATCTGTCTCTCTTGTTCTCTCTCTCTCCTCTCTCTCTTGTTCTCTGTCAATTCAATTCAATTCAAATGGCTTTATTGGCATGACGTACTTCTACATGTTGCCAAAGCAATATTAAACATAAACATGGATTACAAACAGATATAAGTACATACAAAATATCATCGTAAAATAAAACATCAACAGATATAAGTACATACAAAATATCATCGTAAAATAAAAACATCAAGTATTACGGCGTAAACATGTCAGGTGACTGTCACTCACTGTCCCTCAGTTTGTGGCAGGCAGCAACATATGCTGCTGCTAGCTCACAGCTTGTTGAGTCCTCCCCTAGTAGGACTGGTAGTTTTTCTGTATCTGGTAGTGCGAGAAAGCCTTTTTTTATTAATTCAAATTTTTTAAAATGCGTTTCTCTAATATATTTATATTTTTCACATTTGGTGAGGAAGTGCCACTCAGTTTCAGGCTCACTGAGGGTGCAATGACAGCACAGCCTTTGCTCTGCAGGGAGCCAGGTTTTCCTGTGCCTCCCCTTTTCAACAGCGAGGCTATGCTCACTCAGTCTGTATTTTGTCAAGGTTCTTTTTAGTTGTTGATCAGTCACCATGCTCAAATAATCTGCTATGGTGTACTGTCGATTTAGAGCCAGATAGCACTGCATTTTGCTCTGTGCTTTTGTTTGTGTTTTCCAATAGGTGATGTAGTTTTGTTTTAGCTGTGTAGTAATTTCATTGATTCTGATTGGTGACGTGTTCTGTTCCTGAGGTGTGTTAAGAAAGCAGGTTTGTGGACTCAGCCTCAGGACCAGCTGGGTAAGGGGGTTCCTGATGCTCCTCAGCTCTTGGCACTGCAGGGCTTGATAATGGTACGAGAGGGGGTCACTTCGTTTTAGGTGTGTCCAAAAGTTAATTGCTCTTTTTTGTATTTTTAGTATTAGTGGGTAATGGCCTAATTCTGCCCTGCATGCATTGTTTGTAGTTTTCCTCTGGACATGTAGGATAATCTTACAGAACTCTGCATGCAGGGTCTCAATGGGGTGTTTGTCCCATTGGGTAAAGTCTTGTTTTGTAAGTGGACCCCACACCTCACTGCCATAGAGTGCAATTGGTTCAATAACACATTCAATTAATTTTAACCAGATTCAAATTGGTATTTCTGTTTGTATATTTCTTTTTATGGCATAGAAAGCCCGGCGTGCTTTCCCTCTCAGCTCATTGACTGCTTCCTTAAAATGTCCAGTTGAACTTAGTTTTAGGCCTAAATAGGTGTAATGTGTGCAGTACTCTACATGTTTTGTACCAATTGAGAACTTTGGTAGGACGTCCTGAGATCTGGATCTTTTTTGGAATATCATTATTTTGGTCTTTTTGGGGTTTACTGCCAGGGCCCAGGTCTGACAGTAATGCTCTAGCAGGTCCAGGCTCTGCTGTAGGCCGTCTGCTGTGGGGGACAACACAACCACACCGGGGGCAGAGGACTTTTCTAGTATATTAGCCAATTCATTAATATAGATATTGAAGAGTGCCGGGCTGAGGTTGCAGCCCTGACGAACGCCTCGCCCTTGGGTAAAGAATTCTGTTCTTTTTTTGCCAATTTTTACGCTGCACATATTACCAGAGTACATTGATTTAATAATATCATATGTTTTACCCCCTACACCACTCTCTATAACTTTATAGAACAGTCCTGTATGCCAAATAGAATCAAAAGCCTTTTGGAAGTCAATAAAACAGGCATATATTTTGGTTTTATTTTGGTTTATATGTTTATCAATTAGGGTATGTAGGGTGTAAATATGATCGGTTGTGCGGTGTTTTGGTATAAATCCAATTTGGCTTTTACTCAAGACATTGTGCTTGGTAAGGACGTTTAAAAGTCTGGTATTCATAATACTACAGAAAACCTTCCCCAGATTACTGTTCACACAGATGCCTCTGTAGTTATTAGGGTCAAATTTGTCTCCGCTTTTATAGATTGGGGTTATGAGTCCGTGATTCCAGATGTCAGGAAAATATCCTACACTCAGGACCAAATTGAATAGTTTTAATATAGCCAATTGGAATTTCTTGTTCATATTTTTCATCATCTCATTCAAGATGCCATCAGGTCCACAAACCTTTTTAGATTTAAGAGTTTGTAGTTTCTTAAGCAGTTCCTGCTCAATAATTGGGGAGTCTAATGTCTCTGTGTTTTTGATTTGATAGCATTCTAATTTTTTTCCTAATGATTTTACAATCTGTATCAAACCAGCTGTTTTTTGTTGCAGTTTTTGGTTTGTTTGTAGTACATTTCAGTTGTGCCTCCTTTGCTGTTTGTCTGTATATATTGTTAATATTGTTTACTGCTAGGTTGAGGCTTTCTTTACTGTGAGAGTATGTGGAGTCCAGAAAGTTATCCAAAAGTGTTTGGATTCTTGGGGTATGAGTTGCTTTCTGGTATTGTTCTGCACTGTTTTGGTCCCATCTGAATGAATTCCTGATATTGTACAGCTTACTGTTTTGTGTTTGTGCCATTGTTGTGTCTGATCTTTTAATAAACAGGGTAATTTGGCTGTGATCAGACAGAGGGGGGTTAGTGGTTTCACAGTGAATGAGCTGAGGGAGGAAGGGTCAAGGTATGTGATCATATAATCTACAGTACTGTGGCCAAGAGGTGAGCAGTGGGTGAATCTACCTAGGCTGTCCCCCCGAACCCTACCGTTGACAAAGTACAGACTGAGGCTGCAGGAGGTCTCTTCCACTCCTGTTGATGACCTGGTCACTATTGCTCCTGTGGGGGAGAGTGAAAGTGTGAGAGACATTTTCATTTGAGATGTAAATGTCTCCTTGTGGATCTGTGAGGTCAGCAAGTGTTCCTGTGCGTGCGTTGGTGTCCCCACAGATGAGCACATTTCCCTGGGCCTGGAAATGGCATGTCTCTGTCTCAAGGGTAGGGAAAATGTCCTCTGAGAAGTATGGGGATTCGGAGGGGGGGATATATATTGCACAAATAAACAAATCCTTTTCTGTTAATAGGAGCTCTTTCTTTAGTTTTAACCATATGTAATATTTGCCCACTTTTAGGGGGTCAATTTGATGATGTAGGTCAGATTTATACCAAATGATTAATCCTCCTGATCCTCTACCTCTATTAATGTTGCTGTGTTTCTGAGATGGTACTATTATTTCTCTATAATCATTGGGGCAGTGGGTGACAGTGTCAGCTTTACACCATGTCTCCTGTAGAATAATGATGTCGACATCTTTAAGGTTTGTTTTGAGTTCCGGGGCTAAACTCTTCAGCCCAAAGGTTGAAGACTTCAGGCCCTGGATGTTCCACATGCAAACTGAAAGGGATTTCATTATACGAGAGAGATGGCACAGGTAAAACAGATAAAACAGTAACTACTGGATTGTCAAGAGAGGTACGAACGTTGAACTAAAATGCGGTGTTTACTGTATTTTGTAAATGTGTGTGTTTGGTTATTGAGAACATTGTTAGAGCTGATGCATTTTGAACAATATGTAAAATATTCTTTCAACAGTATAAAGTATCAATACTAATTCAGCTTTTAACTAGCTTTTCTTTTTAACTAACAAATGTTGTCTTAAGGGGAGACACTGCAGGTGAATAGGGTAAAAAAATTAACTAATAGATATCACAATGAAACTTCCCCAGTTGATTACTTATATTAAGACAAGACTTTTTTGTATTACAAGTTTTCTGAAATTGTATGTTTAAATATGCAAATGGGGCATGATCTACTTAAATATGCACTAATTTGCATATACTTCCAGGACAGAAATCTGAACATTGGATAAAGCCATTTTCAAAATTATAGTTTCATTTTGTTGACATATTAGAGCCAAAGGTTATTACAGAGGGGATTTTGGATATCTCTTTTTATCACTCCATAAATCAGAAAATACTCCATTCAGTCCATTTTTATGGTAAAATTCCATATTTTGCCATGTTTTTAGGAATAAAATGTGATATAAATCAGGGTATGAATGCGATATCAACAAACCCTTCTGTAAATACCTTCAGAACATAGATATGAATAGAACTGGAAGGTTTGGTGTATGTGAGTGCTACTGAAGTGGATATTTCTGGCTCAGAGTATGAGGAAAAACTCTTAAAACTCATTTTTGGGAAAACGCCTTCAAAGTTCTGTATTGTAAAATGCCATACTTTTTTTTTAAACAGATATTTACAAACACAATACCTAATCAAACCATTAGTAATAGACAACCTAAACACATGCCTGATAACTGAATAATAATAATAATGATGTTATTGAACTGAACAGAACTACACACAGGCTACAAACAGTGTAGTACAGTGTAGTACCCCCTAATAGGCAAAAAATATTTGAATAGATATCACTATGAAACTTTCCCAATTTGTTATGTACATATAAACTAAGAAATAATATATTGCAAGTTTTCTGAAATTTATGTTTATATATGCAAATGAGGCACTTCCCCATTAAATATGTGCACATTTATGGATGCAATAAGGCAAAATGATGTAAAATAAACAACTAAATGTGTGTTATTGACGTTTTATTGTCACTAGTTTCATAGAAGACATGTTTAGGAAGCAAAATATAACAAAATCTCAAAATCAACAAAAAAAGTATATTTGACTATTCACCTGCAGTGTCTCGCCTTAATTAAGTAGTGAGTAAATGCGAGTAGTGTGTGTGTGTGTGTGTGTGTGTGTGTGTGTGTGTGTGTGTGTGTGTGTGTGTGTGTGTGTGTGTGTGTGTGTGTGTGTGTGTGTGTGTGTGTGTGCGTGTGTGTGTGTGTGTGTGTGTGTATGTGTGTGTGTGTGTGTGTGTGTGTGTGTGTGTGTGTGTGTGTGTGTGTGTGTGCGTGTATTATGAGACTGTTCAGCTTAGTGCAGATGTACTGGAGGAGCTGTTTGATCTCACTCATTCCTTCAGAGTTCACTCTTCCTTGGAGGGCCTCTGCGTAGCTGCGTGGGGCCTGGTGTGGTTCTCCATGCTGTGGGCTGGGAAGGGGCCGAGGGCCAGGCTCTTGGTTCTGGTAGAGCAGGGGTGGCCAGTTGCGGCTCTTTGCCCGTCAATGTGCGGCTATTCCATCCATAAAAAAAAAAAAAAAAAAAAAAAAAAAATTTAATTTTTTTTTTTTTTTTTTTTTTTTTTTTTGTCACTCATTCCATAAGGACGTAGAATAAACATTTACAATTTTTTTTAAATGGTCCATTTGCATGTTCTTGGTATCTGAATCTAGGGACATATATGGATCAGTGTCAGAAATAGTGTGTCTGTTACTAGGCTTGAGTAAATTGTAATGAACCAAAGGAGAATATCAATTCTATTTAAAAAAAAATTATCTTTGACTGTAAATAACACCATGCTAAAATTGACCAGACCTGAAAAATCTAAGCAAATGAATAAAGGGAAGATGATTAAACAGAAGGTTTTGTAGATACAGTACTGAATTCTGCCATCTTTTTTATAATGTAAATTTCTCCACCATTTTTCATCATATTGCAACACCGTTTTTTGCAAGACGTTCACAGAAAGGTAGAGAAACTAACTGCGTTCTGTTTTATGGCAATAACGTTCAGGTTTGTGGGAGATAATCCCAAAAAATAAGAGAAATTAAAAAGTAAATCCAGAAGTCAGATGATTGACAGGGGCTGGTGTGAGCTGGGTAGGGTAGTTTTTCGAAATTTGAAAGCCCTGAGTCTCTTCCTTCAAAAGACTACACTCACTTTTGGCTGTGCCACTTCCTCCTGTCAATATGCGCCGGTTTCCGACTCAATGCCCTGAGATTTCTATAATCTTATATTTCACTAATAACAGTTAAAATAATTGGTAAACAAACATAATGCTGAAAATATACACTTTTACTGTATATCTCGGGCTTAAGAGGTTAACCCTGTGAGGCCCAAATTAAAAAGAAATTAGCAACTTCAGAGGCCAGAGGGTGGGACATATAAACACATTTACTATCAAATAGCATTGTGAGGCTGAAAAACAGGACCAATTGACTATACATGTGCTTAAAGGGGAACTATCTTATAAATGGCTTTTTTTTCAGTGTTTACCATTGTTTCTTAGCTATGTGGACTTATATTAATAGGATATATGTCTCTAATTCTCATATTGGCGAATTCTTCCAATTCTCCTCTCACAATATTCACCCTCACTGAACTGAGTCATCTGAAAATGTTCATATCTGTGATGTCAAAGATTTCTCAGCTGCATAATAATGTGGCAGTTGATGTGGCAGTTGGCACCAGGCCACACAGTGGTTGGAGCCCAGCCTCAAAACGGCTTAAGATCTTGAGGTAGAAAAATGCGGTTTTTAGTACTTGATTAGAAATACAAAACAATGCATTTTTTTTGAAAAAAACCTAGGTGTTCCATAGACTCGCAGGAATTGTGTAAAAGTGCCCAAATAGTGAAAGAAATAGTAAAATAGTTCCCCTTTAAATTTTTTTAAATAAACATTATTTTTTTAAATGGCTAAAAGTGATTTTGTAATTTTGCAACCGTGGGTCTCACAGGGTACTTTTAACCCTGTGAGGCCCAAATAAAAAAGACATTAGCAACTTCAGAGGCCAGAGGCTGAGACCTATAAACACATGAAGGGTGCCGTGACTGAAAAAAAAGGTTGAGAAACGCTGGTATATGGTGTGGCTCTTTGTGGTACCACAGTCATTTTTTTGTGGCTCTTAGTCTCTGACTGGTTGGCCACCCCTGTGGTAGAGTCTCTGGTTTGTTGAGGGGTAGTAGCCAGGGCCAGGGCCAGTCTGGTTGTGGTGCTGGAGCTGGTGATGTTCTGGTGAAGCGTGGGGTCTGTGGGGTGCGCTGGGTCTGGATGTATGTCTGGGAGGTCTTTGGCTCCTGGTGGGGTCTGAGGCGTAGTGGGGGTCCCTGGGAGGTATTTGGCTCCTGGTGGGGTCTGAGGCGTAGTGGGGGTCCCTGGGAGGTCTTTGGCTCCTGGTGGGGTCTGAGGCGTACTGGGGGTCCCTGGGAGGTCTTTGGCTCCTGATGGTGTCTGAGGCGTACTGGGGGTCCCTGGGAGGTCTTTGGCTCCTGATGGGGTCTGAGGCGTAGTGGGGGCTCCTGGGAGGTCTTTGGCTCCTGATGGGGTCTGAGGCGTAGTGGGGGTCCCTGGGAGGTCCTCTGGCTGGTGTAAGATGGATGCTTTGACGGCCCAGTGCCACATCTTTTAGTGTTTTTGTAAACATGCAAACAAGTGGGTGTAGTCGTACAGGTGCTCAGGCGTTATATATATATGATGTGCAACGTGTACATTTGGGAGTGAGGCACATCCTCTTGTGATGTCAGCGTTCACCCTATTGATGGTCTTGGGGTGAAAGGTTGAGATGGTGATGCGTGATTCTGGGAAGGTCGCAACTGCTTTCTCTGCTACTCTGGTGACCAGACTACCAACCTTTTCCTGTTCCTCCCGCAGGTTGTTGGTGCCAGTGTGGATGATAATATGGCCTGGTGTGCCAAACTCGGGGTGCACAAGGATCTGCAGTGCATCCTCTAATGTGGGGCACCAGATTTTGGACACTTTTGTGTTGGGGAAAAGTTTTTGTTCTTGGATGAACTTGCCGTTTGAGTCTATTAGGATAGCAACCTCAGTGTACTTTTTCAGGGTGGTGGGCTGACGGTGTGAGATGCTGGGGGAGGAGGGGGCCTGGGGGGCTTGAGAGCCTCTCTCGGCTGCCTCCTCACTGGGTGGTGGGGGCTCGGTGGTGGGTGGGTTGTGGGAGGAGGGGGCCCGGGTGGCTAGAAGGCCTCTCTCGGCTGCATCCTCGCTGGGTGGTGGGGGCTCGGTGGTGGGTGGGTTGAGGGAGGAGGGGGCCCTGGGGGCTTGAAGGCCTCTCTCGGCTGCATCGTCGGTGGGTGGTGGGGGCTCAGTGGTGGGAGGGTTGGGAGGGGTGAGGGGTTGTGGCTGTTCTGTACTGGTAGACATCAGCTTCACCATGATGGCTGATATTTCCTTTGACATCTCGTTTCTCACCTGCATTATTTCCCGCTCCATGTTGTCCTTTGTTTCCCTAAGTTCTGTGGTGAGGGCCCGGTTGTCCTTCTGCACACTGGAGATCTGTTCCTTCAGCTCCTGTGTAGCAGACTCCAGCTGGTGCTTCCACTGCTGGAGGTCAGGGTGTGGTGTGGAGCTGGTGGAGAGCTGCTGTTCTCTCAGCTCAGTGAGCTCCACCTCTAGTAGAGCCAGTCTGTCTCTCAGGAGGCTGACGGTGTGGTGGTCTGGGTGCTGGTTGTTATGACCAGGAATAGGGGATACCTGGCTCTCTGTTGTCGGGGTGCCTGTGGTGATGGGAGAGCTCAGAGTGCGTCCTGTGTCCTTTCTAGATGCTGCCCCCTTCTTCAGAGTGGGGAAGTCCTGTCCAAAGGAGCCAAGGGCAGCTTCGTTACCTTGCACCATGACCGTACCATTTTGGTAAAAGTTGACAGTCAGGAACCTTCTCTCTTGGTCCTTGTCTTCATCCTCAAAGATCTGAAGTTGTCTTCCCTTGCAGATCCCTTTCTTGATTACGAAGCTGTAGTGCTTTGATGTGGCTGTATGCCATGCAATGTCATGCTCGGTGAAGAAGAGCAGGTTGGTAATAACACCAGTGGTTTTAGAGCGGTCAGCATATAGAGTCTCTGGGTATTCTCGTTGTAACCTATGTCTGAACTGTATTCTCCCGTTCTCTGATTTGATCTCTTCTGGATATTCAAAAAAACAGGGAAGGAAAATGCCTGCCGCTGTCCTTGCTGCTGTCTCAGTGTCCATGTTGCTATAGCAACTGGATAAACAAAGATGGGATGTTTACCTAGCTAATAATAAAAAAAATTAATTAAATAAAATAAGAAAATAAAGATAAATAAAATTATTCTTTAGAAAATAGCTTTGCTCTTTTCACTGTACTATTATTTTATATATATATATATTTAAGTTGAGGCTGGGGCTCAGTGTAGGAAAAGACTGTGTAGCAAATCCAAGTTTGATAGATAAGCCCACCCTGAGGTTGTCCAGCTAAATATGATCTATACAGATATAGCAGCCTTATTTATGGTGGATATGTAAACCTATCCTGAGGTTTCCTAGCTAAATATGCTATAGAAACAGTCTTCTAGCTAGCAAAAACGATCTTTTTCTAGCTAGCCCAGCCTGAGGTTGCCCAGCTAAATATGATCTATAGCAGCCTTATTTATGGTGGATATGTAAACCTATCCTGAGGTTTCCTAGCTAAATATGCTATAGAAGCAGTCTTCTAGCTAGCAAAAACGATCTTTTTAAGCTAGTAGCTAACAATATAAAGTACATTCATTTCAGCTTTATAGCTTACAGTTATATTTCCTACCTGGTTTGATATAAAAATCGATTTGCTCTTTGCTTTGCAGTGTGTTATTATTTTCTTTTGGTTTGGAGGCTGGGACTCAAGGTGTAGGAAACAGCCTGTGTCTCTCCTCTCTCTCATGTTCTCTCTCTCTCTCTTGTTCTCTGTCTCTCTTGTTCTCTCTCTCTCTTGTTCTCTGTCTCTCTTGTTCTCTCTCTCTCCTCTCTCTCTTGTTCTCTGTCTCTCTTGTTCTCTCTCTCTCCTCTCTCTTGTTCTCTGTCTCTCCTCTCTCTCTTGTTCTCTCTCTCTCTTGTTCTCTCTCTCCTCTCTCTCTTGTTCTCTCTCTCTCCTCTCTCTCTTGTTCTCTGTCTCTCCTCTCTCTCTTGTTCTCTGTCTCTTGTTCTCTCTCTTGTTCTCTGTCTCTCAGTTGTTCTCTGTCTCTCTCCTCTCTCTCTTGTTCTCTCTCTCTCCTCTCTCTCTTGTTCTCTGTCTCTCCTCTCTCTCTTGTTCTCTGTCTCTATTGTTCTGTCTCTCCTCTCTCTCTTGTTCTGTCTCTCCTCTCTCTCTTGTTCTCTCTCTCTCTTGTTCTCTCTCTCTCTTGTTATCTGTCTCTCTTGTTCTCTGTCTCTCCTCTCTCTCTCTTGTTCTCTGTCTCTCCTCTCTCTCTTGTTCTCTGTCTCTCCCCCCTCTCTTGTTCTCTGTCTCTCCTCACCTCTCATTATCTCATCTCTCTCTTCCTTCTCCCCTATGTCTCTCTCTGTGTCTATCTATCTGTCCCCCTCTTGCTCTTTCTGTATCTATCTCCCCTCTCTCTCTCTCTTTATATCCTCCTGTCCTGCCCTTCTTTGACTTTTAATACAGACACCTCTCTCTCTCTAGGACGTCCTCAGACAAGCTCGTCCTCTCCTCCATGTATTTGTCTCTATAGCTCACCACACATCGGTGTGGGCTGTCCTGGTGATCCAAGCCCATGTGTATGTTGATCTCACAGCACAGTTGATCTCCCAGCACCAGCATGTTGAACTCACCGGTTTGCTGGAAGCTCCCAGTGTCTCTGGCAGGTCAGTCTCGGGGGCTGTGTCCACATAAAGTGTTTTTTTAAGCTGCCAGCGCCTTTCTGACATTAATTTATATGGTAAAGACGCGCTAGGAACGCTCCTCTTCCCAGCATCTCGGCATTCAGCATTTTAGCGCTCTCGGCGGCTAGTGTCTTTTGACGGAGCGTTCTGGGCACCTCGAGTAGAACATTGTTCAACATTTGGAGAGGAGCGCCACTCATCAATGTCACTTTTTTCGACCAACCGATCAAAATCGAGGAAGTGGCGGGACTAAAAAAGATCAATATACATGGAAGAGGAGAGGCTGATTCTTGCGGTGTCTGACAACCCAGTAATATACGACCTAAGGTATATACAACCTATAATGCAGATGACGCAACAATAAGCGCTCCCTGCGCTTTGGAAGCGCTCTGGGCATTCATATTTTTGATATCCAAAGAAAAAAACACTTTCTATGGACACAGCGCCTCATTCTCACTGTTTTCTCACCCACCCTCGCTATAACCCATGCCGTTCAGAGCGTCTCATGCGAGCGCCTTCCTCCCTCTGAGGTATCGCTCTGACGAGTCGACCCGTGAGCCCAGGTACTTGAAGTCTTCTTTCAGAGCGGTGCCTCCTGTTGTCGTCAGAGGCGGGTGGGCCGGGAGGAGGAGGCTGCAGGTGATAACCTGGCTCCTCTTGGCATTTAAAAGCCTCAGATCAACCGTGGCTCCACTAACTCCACTCTGGTCAAGAGCTCCTGCGCTGCTCAACAGCAATTACCCCCCAGTTCTAATAGTATATCACTGTTTAATCTCTCTCTCTCTCTCTCTCTCTCTCTCTCTCTCTCTCTCTCTCTCTCTCTCTCTCTCTCTCTCTCTCTCTCTCTCTCTCTCTCTCTCTCCCTCTCTCTCTCTCTCTCTCTCTCTCTCTCTCTCTCTCTCTCTCTCTCTCTCTCTCTCTCTCTCTCTCTCTCTCTCTCTCTCCACACACACACAGGGCCGTGATTCATTGACTTGAATGTTGAACCAGACATCTCTCAATTAACTAGTCTTCACATGTCTTTGTTATCTCTGCTTTGATGAGTGAGTGTGTTTGTGTGTGTGTGCGCGTGTGGGTGTGTGTGTGCATGTGCGCGCACGCGCGTGTGTGTGTGTGTGTGTGTGTGTGTCCGTCCGTGTGGGTGAATGTGACTGAAGCCAAGGTCTTACAGATAACACCTAAGTAGCCAATAGAAGTACAGTGTTGGATAGTCTCTAGGTTTTAATTTGCCTTCCAAAGTGTCCGCTGAAGTGAAGAATAGCAGCTATAGAAGCCGGCTTTGTTTATAGTCAGTTGATACTAATAATTACTAATAATAATGTTGTGACCTGTGTATTTACAACGTAAAAAAAAAAAAATCCGGTTTAGCTACAATATGTAGCGCACGAATTTGGTAACAGCTCCGCTCCCGTCACCGTTATTTTCGTTCAAAAACATTATTTTAACAAATACCAATGAGATTAAACCACATCGTATGTATTAATAGGAACTTCTACTAACTATATCAAAAGACATAAAGACTCAACATGGGGGGTAAGGATGAGAAAAAGGGTAGAAAGAAACACGAAGCAGCAAATCCAACGGCGCCGATTGAGACACGATCCAAGGAAACAACAGGCGACGCGGCGGCAGACCCGCTGCTGACAACCCCGATGGGAATATAACGGAGAATATACCGGGTCCATCGGCGACTGGCTCCGAGAGGGAGACAATAGAGGACAACATAACGGGAACGACAGGAAAAAGTAGCGTGAAGGACAAAGCAGAGGATATTGAGAAGATAATAGCCAACAAATCCATCTGCCCCATCACTGCATCTACAATATCAACTGACACTGGCAGTGTAATTACACAACCCGACTTCAACTCTCTGACTAGCCTGATTAAGGATCTGATTAAGGAACAGATGGTAGCTTTCAAAGTACACGTCGCACACATCGATGCTAAATTCAAAGAAGTTATGGAAGCGGTCGCTGTACAGTCCGTGCGAATCACGACAGTGGAGAATACGGTGACAGAAATTACACGGGCAGTCAAAGAGAACGAGAAGAACGTCAACGATGGTTTGACAGAGGTAACGAAGGAGATAAAAAAGGTGGAAGAGGCATGTCGGATAAAAATACAAGAAGTTAAAGATGAAGCGATGGAGAGGCTACTCGAAACCCAACGTTACTACAGGCGAAATAACATCCGCATTGTAGGACTTGATGAATCAGTCAATTGCACAGACGACAAGTTTCCAACAGTGTTATCAGAGATTTTGGGTAACAACATTCTAACCACAGAGCCGATAGTGAACCAATGTTACAGAAGCGGTACTCGAGAACAAAGAGGCAACGGTCCAAGAGTCATCATTGTTACTCTGCGCAAGACGGCAATAAGAGATGACATCATCAGAGTTGCACGCAACCAAAGGGGAAAGCTGAAACATGGTGAAAATTCAATATTTATCTACGAGGATCTTTGCAAAGAGGCCATCGCTCAGCGTTTCCCCTACAAGGAGGTGATGCAGAAATTGTTCAAGTGTGGCCTCAGACCAAGGCTAATATACCCGGCACTATTATCGATCGTGGGTAAAGACGGCCGTAGGGAAGGATTACGCACGCCTAAAGACGCAGAGGAATACTTGAATCTACATGGAGCAGATCCCCCGGGGCAGAACGCAACACTGTCTCGCACCAGATAAGCCTACTCATTTCTCTCTTTCTCTGTGTATCTCAGTATTAGAATGACTTTATCCGGGCTCAACAAAAGTAGCCGATGCTATGCATGCCGGCAACAACAAGGCACAATGTGTATAATATGGTTCGTAATGCATTATATTTACAGACTTCTGGTCTCCGTGGAGACAAGAATATATCATTGACACTATGAACAATCTGGAATATTCTGGGCTCATCGCTCGACTGCTCTGGGTCACTAAGAAATATCCCGAAAATACTAGTAGTCATGAACCCTGGGTAGGAAGATCATTCTGGAACATAACAGCAGTCTGTTAGTATATACTAGTGTATTCTACAACCTTCTAGAATATAATGCACCATTACAACGAAGGCCTGCAACTTTAACATTAACATCCGATGTGTATAAGCATAAGCATATGATCAATTGACTGAAGTTTAATCAGGCCTTAATAAGGCTTTAAAAAAAATCAGCCACACCTAAACGTATGAGCACAACAAGGTTATTCTAATAATTTAAATAATCACTCCACTGATGTAGAGATTGGCACAATGTAGCTCTAAAAGTCTCTGTTTTTTCTCTTTTATCTATTTATTCAATTCTGTTCTAGTGGTTTTTCCACGTTGAGTTCTATTTTAGCTCTCACTCCTTTTTTTTTTTTTTTTTTTTTATCTTACATTGTTCTTTCCCATTGTTCTTCATATTAAGGTGTTAGTGTTTCTCTACAATCTTTTCCTTTTTCTGATGTTTCCTACATTCCTTTCATTTTTCATAATATTTCACTACAGTAAGGGAAGGCGCAAGACCAAAAGCGACATTCTATTGAATTAGAATGAAAATGTTAGATCCTATGGCAATTAGCATAGGAAGATTAGGATTACAAAGCTCAGTTTGGGCAATCCGGTGGCCTAAGGGAGGGAGTCATACGCGGAGGATGTGTTTATGGAACACAGGCCTGTACGACTCTCTGGGAGAGGGGAAAAAAGGGGATTTTTATTTGTATATATATATGTTTTTAAGCTCGGCTCTCAACGGGACCTCAATAATTGGATGTACATCTATTGTAGGTTCGCACTCCAGAAGCATTACCAAAAACTACACAAAAACATGTATAGATTATGGCTAGTTTGAATATAATGATATGGAACACTGGTGGGATAAATAAACAACACAAACGCAAAACCGTGCTCACACTGATGAAAAAAGAACATGTGGACGTGGCTCTACTAAGCGAAACGCACATTTTAGAGGAAGACATAGATACGTTAGCGGATAACACATATCATAATATTAGTCACTCTTCTTTTGGTACGAGAACTCGAGGTGTAGCCATAGTCGTTAGACGTAAGTTAAATATTGAATTAAAGGGAGTATGGTCGGATGCAGATGGGCGTATAACTATAGCTAGGATTGTACACAATAACAGGAAAATAGCGTTGGCAGCGGTATATGCCCCAAATTTGTACGAAGAGGGTTTCTTCTCTACACTAACCAATGCAATGTTAAACCTTCCCGATTACTCATTTATAATAGGTGCAGATTTTAATGCCATTTGGAATCCAAGGATGGACAAATCTTACCTCGCCTTTTCCAGCGAACAAAAGAATTCATCTAAAGCATTAAAGGATTGGTCGAAGATTACAGGTGTAAATGACTTATGGCGTTCACTTAATCCCACGACCCGAAAGTACTCTTGTCAATCGGCGAGACATAACACATTATCCAGAATAGATTATGTCTTTGCATCCCGAGACTATTTGATAAATATGAAGTGGAAATGATACCCAATGCACTATCAGATCACTGTTATTTACTCCTAAAAGGAACATTTGGTATACTATCTTCCCGGGCCCCAAGATGGCGTTTTAATTCGATGCTGCTTAATAACAAGGAATTCATTACACAACTCAAAGAAGCTCTTATAGTATTCCTACGGGAGAATGCAAACTCGGTGCAAGACCCCAGAATAATATGGATGTCGGTAAAGGGAATGATCAAGGATTTCACTGATAGCTTTTCCTCCAAAATGCGCAAGAATCAATGCACAAAACTGTCTGAACTAGAAACGCTTTACTCAACGTTATTTAATTCTTTAAAATACAACAACTCAACTAGACTAGAAAATCAAGTTAACGTACTAAAAATAGAGATCGATGCCATATACAGACAACAATCGGAAATACAAATACGCAGCACAAGACAACAGCAGTACTCCCAAGGTTCTAAACCTAGTCACCTATTAGCCATGCGATTAAGAATTAATGCAAAATTTGCAGATATAACTACCATTAGAGCACAACAAGTACTTGAAACAGACCCCAAAATAATAAACGATACATTCAAAGAATTCTACTCCGACTTATATAAATCAGAAACGACCTTCGAACAAAACAAAATGGACACATATCTTAATCAAATTATTCTCCCTAAACTTTCAGAGGATGACGCTAAACAGTTAGAAACACCGATCACACTAGAGGAACTCAAGAAGGCCAAATCCGAAAAAGTGGTAAGGCTCCTGGAAGAGACGGTATCCCACCAGAAATGTACCTTTCTTGTTGGGACATAATTGGACCCCTATTACTAAATATGATCTTATACTCAGTCAAGGAGGGGAACTTCCATAAAAACGACAATATTGCACTAATATCAGTCCTTCTCAAAAAAGACAAAGACCCCACCGAGTGCGGTAGTTACAGACCCTTAAGCCTCCTCGGAACCGATATCAAACTGTACTCTAAGGTATTAGCCATCAGATTACAAAAGCATATGACGTCTTTAGTTCATCCGGACCAAACTGGCTTCATAAGAGGTTGCCTGATCACTGATAACATAAGACGAATACTGCACGTACTAGATGCAGACAAGGACGACACCATACCTAAGGCGATGCTGTCCCTGGATGCTATGAAAGCATTTGACAGGCTGGAATGGTTGTATCTATGGGCAGTATTAGAAAGGATGGGGTTAGGAAAAGGATTCATTGATATGATTAAAGTATTATACAAAGACCCATCGGCCATGATTACAACAGGTACAATCATCTCCAAAATCATTCCGGTATCACGCTCAGCCAGACAGGGTTGCCCTCTTAGTCCCGGACTATTCGATCTATCATTAGAGCCTTTAGCACAATATATAAGACAATCCCAATCCATAGAACCAATCGTAATCAAGGGCACACAACATAAAATTTGTTTATATGCGGACGACGTAATATTGTTCATGCAAAGCCCCAACACCACATTGCCTCATCTACTCAAGTTGATTGAGAACTTTGGTGATTTATCGGGATTTAAGATAAATTGGCCGAAGTCGGCTTTCCTTCCACTTAACACCCCTGCAAAAAAAGATATAACCCTCCCAGGTGAGATACCTATGGTAAAACATTTTAGATGCTTGGGAGTGGAAATATTCCCCACCATAAGACAAACGGTGAAGCACAATTACACACAAATCCAAAACAAAATCAAAGACGACCTTGACAGGTGGGCAAAACTTAAAAACTCAGTACAGGCAAGGATATCAATAGTTAAGATGGATGTACTACCTAGAATCAACTTCTTCAGTTCAATGCTACTGTTACCCCCTCCAGAGGGTTACTGGAAAAGATTACACTCCTCCACATACAAATTTATTTGGAATAACAAACCACCACGTATAAAAAGATCCACCGCACAGAGAAATAAAGCAGACGGTGGCATGGCATTTCCAGATTTTTTCCACTATTTTAAGGCGTACACATTAAGACCATTGACAACATGGTTTGATCCCCAAGCATTAGTTTCCTGGAAAAAATTGGAAGAAAACATAGTAGCCCCACATAGACTGAAGGACATAGCATACACTAAACTACCAATCAAGCACTGTGAGCGGAAATTTGGCCCCATAATTACCCATGCGATCCGGATATGGCGTGAAACACAAAAAAATATCCTAACCCACAAAAATGGCACAATCACACTCCCTTATTCAATAACAATGCACTCTTAATTGAAAAACGTCCTATAAGATTCCCTATATGGGAAGAGCAAGGCATACACTCATTAGGGGATGTTTTTAACAACCAGGGTTTTTGTAGTTATGGAGAAATATGCACAACATTTTATCTCACTGAGTCCACATGGCTTTTTTACAT